>NC_140988.1:150921774-150993157 GCF_052327205.1 Somniosus microcephalus
ACACGCGCGTCCACGTCAAAAGAAAGCTTACGATTACGGACCGGTCATAGGCGTATTTACGTTTTGGCCGGACAAAAATTGCGCCCACGGTATCCAAAAAACGTTCAACATTCCGCTCATTAGCATCTCATTAGCGATAGAGTGACATCGAGGTCGACCAATCGTACGGCGGGTTCCTGGTGCGTGCGGCCGGGCCCTCCTACGGTCGAGTGACGGGACGATTGACCAATCCTACGCTTCGGTGACCTGACGGTCGACCAATCGGTGCGTGTGTGGGCGGGCCTTATCGTTCTGAACCGAGGTGAGTGTCAGCCATCTTGATTCCATTCTTTTTCCCGCTTTCTGCGTCTTTCAAAAAAACGTTGCTTTTAAAACACATATTGTTTTTTAAAAAAGTTAATTACTTTCTAAATCTTTTATCTAATCTCATTAATTTTCCTACCTTTCCCCGTTTTTCCAGGTAGGCCTCGAAGCCTCGGCCTCTCCTCCACACCCACGCCCGAGCTAGGCACCTCCCGGCCCCAGTCAACAAGCAGCCCCCGATCGCCGCCATCTTTGTGAAGGCTGGAGGGGCGGACCTCAGCCGAGCGCCGCTACCTTAGTAAAGGGTGCGCGCGCAGCAGGAGCAACTGAGACGCGGCGTCTCTCTCTGTTCCCCGCTCGGCTCGGGCGGGGGGCGGGGCTCTCAGGAGTGCTGATCTCAGGCGGGGCTCTTGGGAGTGCTGATCTCGGGCGGGGCTTGGAGAGCGGGAAGGGTTACCCTGGCAACCGGGCCCGCCGGCCGTCTCTCACAGCCGCAATCGGCGCTCTTCAAGCCAGCTCGGGAGGGCGGGGCCATGTCAGTGCGTAGGGCGGCACGGAGCTCCGTGGAGCCATCGCCGGCGCTGGGCTCGGGTGCTTTGTCTGCGGCCGAACAGCGGCTGCGGACCTCGAGCTGACCGGGGCGCTGGACTCGGCTGGGCCATGTCTTTGCGGGTGTTCGCCTCGGCCAACGGCATCAGGGTGACGGCCGAGGCCGCCAAAAGCGTCCAAGGGAACGCGTTCATCCAGGTGCCAAGGCCCGGGCCCCGGGGCGGAAAGAGGGATTGGAGCGGGGGATGAGGGCTCGGGCAGGGGAGAGGGAGAGGGGGGAGAGAGAGGGGGGAGGAGGGGGAGAGGGAGGAAGGGGGTAGGGAGGTGGTGAGAGGGAGGAGGAGGGGGTAGGGAGGTGGTGAGGGAGGAGGAGAGGGAGGAGAGGAGGGGGAGAGGGAGGAGTAGATGGAGGAGAGGAGGGGAGGGAAGGGGGGAGAGGGAGGAGGGGAGGGGGAGAGGGAGGAGGGGAGAGGGGGGAGAGGGAGGAGGGGAGAGAGGGAGGAGGGGAGAGGGAGGAGGGGAGAGGGAGGAGGGGAGAGGGAGGGAGGGAGGAGAGGGGGAGGGGGGAAGAGGTAGGAGGGGGAGGGGGGAAGAGGTAGGAGGGGGAGGGGGGAAGAGGTAGGAGGGGGGAAGAGGTAGGAGGGGGAGGGGGGAAGAGGTAGGAGGGGGAGGGGGGAAAGAGGTAGGAGGGGAGGGGGAGGGAAGAGGTAGGAGGGGGAGGGGGAGGGGAGGGGGGGAAGAGGTAGGAGGGGGAGGGGGGGAAGAGGTAGGAGGGAGTCGGCGTTTCATCAATTAGGGGCATTTCCTAATTAAGAAAAAGTCACAGAAACGGATACAGATTTATTGGCATCATTCGAACAACCAGCAAAGATTCAGCATCAAACTATGTCTGAGTTTTTGCTTCACACAGGCGGTCAGAAGCTGCAACGTAAGACTTCAAGCATTACTAACTACACCCTGGATCCCAAATATTAACCAGAATTATATTCAATGTTAGAAGTATTTTAAACTACATAAAATTTAAATGTGGAACAAGTAACAGTATTTTGAAATTATTAAATCACAGATTAAAAGCCTTAAGAAAGTGGCTCCTGATTCCTCCGGTCAGAGGGTAGCTGGCTTCATTGTCCTATAACACAGTCATCGCAATATAACCCACGGTCACCGCGGCTGGGCTCTAAGTCCAAGCCCTTCCCCACGGTCTCAACCGTCCCGCCGACCTCACAAAATGGCGGCCGCCCTTCACCCACCGGGCTCTGAGTCCAGCCCTTTCCCTCACTCTCACCTTCCCTCTCTCTGTCTCTCTCTCCTTCCCTCTCTCTCTTTTTCCCCTTCCCCCCCTCTCTCTCTCCTTCCCCCCAGCCTCTCGCTCTCTCCTTCCCCCCAGTCTCTCTCTCGCTCTCTCCTTCCCCCAAGTCTCTCTCTCTCTCTCTCCTTCCCCCCAGTCGCTCTCTCTCTTCCCCCCAGTCGCTCTCTCTCTTCCCCCCAGTCGCTCTCTCTCTTCCCCCTAGTCGCTCTCTCTCTTCCCCCCAGTCGCTTTCTATCTTCCCCCCAGTCGCTCTCTCTCTTCCCCCAGTCGCTCTCTCTCTCTCTTCCAACAACAACATGCCCTCGAAAAAGCCTCGGCACCGCCGGGTACTCCAGCTAGTTATATATATATGTAGTACCTCAATAATGCAGGAAGCAGTGCCGCTATCTGCAGGGTCAAAACAATTCTGGAATTACCAGACAGTGTCTACTATGGCTACTAAAGTAGCAACAATTATGTGTATTGCAAAAAAAAGGCTATGCAATCTGGTCCAACCTTGTCAAGTCGAGGCTAACAGGGAGCTCTTAGTAGTATCTCACATCTCTCCAACTATCGACAGCTCCATGGATCATTGATATGGTCAGGTGGGACCAACGCCTGTTCTTTCAGCTTGGGCCTATTTTGATGGACCAATAAGGATGACACTGAGTTGTCCCAGAGTCACTTAACAAGAACCAACACAACAACTGCACTTCAAAAAAAGTGTACTTCATTGACTGTAACGTGGTTTGGGACGTCCTGAGGTCGTGTAAGGCACTATATAAATGCAAGTCTTTCCTACTTCTTTCCTCTTTTAAAATACTCCTTAGAACCTACCAATCCTAATGTCTCCTTCTTTAGCTCGATGTCAATTATTGCCTGATTATACTCTTGTGAAGTGCCTTGGAATACTTTACATTTTAGGTGCTATATACATGCAAGTTGTTATGTATCTGTATTCCCAGATCTCTTTAGTCCTTTACCCTACTTATTTTCTTATGTTCCAAGGAATGAGTGGCCCCCTTATTGCTGCTACCAAAATCAATCACCTCACACTTCACTATGTTAAATTTGATTTGTTAATTATCCGCCAGCACTGCAAATCGGCTCATGTCTTGTCCTCCACATTATTAGTTCTACTCCCAATTTGGTATGATCTACAAATTTCGATACCATACATCTAATTTCTGAGTCAAATTCATTTATATATATGGGGAACAACTGGACCAGCACAGATCCCTGCAAATATCACTTCCCACTTTCTGCCAGTTCGAGAAATTTCCCTTAATTCCTACCTTTTGTCTGTTTTGTTCCCATCTTTCAACCCTTTCTGCTACCTGACCTGTGACCCCTCGTGCCCTGACCTTTCTCATGTCTCTTGTGTGACACCTTATCAAAGGCCTTCTGAAAGTCCGTGTATTCCACATCCACTGCATAGCTCTTTGTGTTATTTCTTCAAAGGATTCAATAATGCCAGTTAAGCATGATCGTCCTTTTAGAATGACATGCTTTTTAAAATTATATTCACTGACTCTAGGGGGGAGAAATTTGGTTGGTTAGCACCTCCCGTTAGTGCCCACTGGAGGCACTAACGGGGCACTAGGAACTAAGCGCCCGAGCTCAGCGAGTTTAGAGCCACTGGCGAAATTGACCAGTCATTTTGCGGCGGCGCTAAACACTACCACCACAATCTCCTGCGCCCACAGATCATGACGTCAGTCAAGCACGCAAAGCCGCGGTAGCGCCTCAGACTAGATATTGAGTCACGCCCCCTGCCTTAGCGCCTGCCGTTATAAATGACTGGTAGAGGGGAACATTTTCAAGTTAGAAAGGGGCTGGGGGAATGTTTTCAAGTTAGAAAGGGGCTGGGGAGCGCTATTAACAGGCGGGTGCTTCCTGTCTTTTCTTGTCGGCAAAATTTTTGTTTTAACGCTTTTGTTTTAAGGAGTTTTGGCCCTCAGCACCACTTTTGAGGTTCCTAAGCGCCGAGCTCTTTCCCTGAGCCTATCCATTAGTGCTTCCAACACAATTGCTTTTGAGGTCTCTCCAGGCCGAGTATCAAGGCTACAATGAGCAGGGTGTGGCTGGCCAGCAAGATGGCCCCTCCCCTTAATGAACTGGACGGCGCCAGTGTGTCTGGCTTCCAAGGTAATGGACATCGCCTGAGCTTCAGTAGCGTTCTGAGGTAGCGCCTCGCTCCCCGACGTTTGCACCTTAAGAGAGTTGTGTAGCGCCTGATTTAGCGCTCAAATCACCTCCAGGGGCGATAGAGGCGAATTCTGCAGTCAGAGGCGATAATTAGCACCGGGTGCTAAACTTTGCACCCAGCGATATTAGCGGCCCAAAATGGGCGATACCCAATTTTTCCCCCAGATGTTTTGTTATATGGGCCTAGAAATTGGGTTGTGGCGCCAAAGTGGCACAAAAGTCGCCTGAGCGCAGGATTTAGCGCAGCGATCGGAGTAATTCCGATCGCCAGAAATTCAGTTTCAGTGCCGCTTGAGGGACACGGGGTGAGGCTCAAGGCGCTCCACGTCCCTCTTAGGGCGCTGAAACTGATTATCGCAGCGCAACATGCCACAGCGCCACACGCTGCGGCACGGCACGCTGCGGTACTGCAGGCCTTCCTCCCACTGTTAAGGGGGAGGTGCCTGCAACAGCGCGATCCCCGATCGTGAGTGCCGGCAAATGAGCCCGGCACCAAGGAGAAGTGCCGGGCTCTCGGGAAACAGCCGGCAATGCCGCGGGGGGGGGAGGTTAGGAGGCCGGGGACGGAGGTGCTGGCAGGCGGCCGCCGAAAAAGCGGCCGCCCCGTACCTCCACCTTAACTTGCGCCGCTGCCGGCACAGTAAGGCCCCGTGAGCCAGGCGCAGGTAGCGAGCGGCGCAACTGCGGCGTTCGCTACCAAATATCGCGAACGGGGCACGAATGGGGCGCTGCACACACCGATGACGTCATCGGTGGCGGCGCAGCGCAAAAGCCTAACGCCACCATTAGCGCCCCTACTGAATATCGCGGGAGACGCAGCCAGTGGCGCTACAGCCACTGACTGCCTCTTTAGGCGCTAACAGGTGGTGCTACTCACCCAATTTCTCCCCCATGATCTTTTAGAAAATATTTGGTAGTGGGGAAGCTTTTAGAAACAGTAATCAGGGACAAAATTAACAGTCACTTGGACAAGTGTGGATATATTAAGGAAAGCCAGCACAGATTTGTTAAAGACAAATTGTGGTTAACTAACTTGATTGAATTATTTGATGAGGTAACAGAGGGGGTTGATGAGGGTAATGCAGTTGACAAAGTGTACATGGATTTCCAAAAGGCGTTCGACAAAGTGCACCAAAGGGCAGAAAACATTGGTGGGAGTTGTCTGTAGGCCTCCAAACAGTAGTGGTAATGTAGGGGATGACATCAAACAGGAAATTAGACATGCATGTAACATGGGTGACTTTAATCTATATAGAGACTGGCCAAACCAAATGAGCACTAATACTGTGGAGTGTATTCCTGGAGTGTGTACAAGATGGTTTTTTAGACAAGTACATTGAGGAGCCAACTAGGGAACAGGCTATCCTAGATTGGGTATTGTACAATGAGAAGGGGTTAATTAATAATCTTGTTGTGCGGGGTCCTTCAGGGAAGAATGACCATAACATGCTGGAATTCTTCATTAAAATGGAAAGTGAAGAAGTCCAATCTGAAACTAGGGTCCTAAATCTAAACAAAGGAAACTACAAAGGTTTGAGGAGTGAGTTGGCTATGATAGATTGGGGAGCTTCATTAAAAGGCATGACGGTGGATTGGCAGTGGCTAACATTTAAGGAATGAATGCATGAATTGCAACAGTTATACATTCCTTTCTGACGCAAAAACACAAAAGGAAAAGCGGCCCAACCATGGCTAACAAAAGAAATTAAGGATAGTATTAGATCCAAAGAGGAGTCATATAAAGTTTCCAGAAAAAGTAGCAAGCCTGAGGATTGGGAGCAATTTAGAGTTCAGCAAAAAAGGACCAAGAGATTGATTAAGAGAGGAAAAATAGAGTATGAGAGTAAATTTGCAAGGAACATAAAAGCAGATTGTAAAAGCTTCTACAAATATGTAAAAAGAAAAAGATTAGTGAAGATAAGTGTAGGCCCCTTACAGTCAGAAACGGGAGAATTTATAATGGGGAACAAGGAAATGGCAGGGCAATTAAACAAATACTTTGGTTCTGTCTTCACGGAAGAGGACACAAATAACTTCCCAGAAATGCTAGGGAACCACGGGTCTAGTGAGAAGGAGGAATTAAAGGAAATTATTATTAGTAAAAAAATAGTGCTGGAGAAATTAATGTGACTGAAAGTCAATAAATCCCCAGGGCCTGATAAACTGCATCCCAGAGTACTAAAAGAGGTAGCCATAGAAATAGTGGATGCATTGCTTGTCATCTTCCAAAATTCTATAGATTATGGAACAGTTCCTGCAGATTGGAGGGTGGCAAATGTAACCCCACTACTTAAAAAAGGAGGGGGAGAGAAAAAAGGGAACTACAGACCGGTTAGCCTAACATCAGTAGTAGGGAAATTGCTAGAGTCTATTATAAAGGATGTGATAACAGGACACTTAGAAAATATCAACGGGATTAGACCAAGTCAACATAGATTTATGAAAGGAAAATCGTGGTTGACGAACCTACTGGAGTTTTTTGAGGATGTAACTGGTAGAATAGATAAGGGAGAACCGGTAGATGTGGTGTATTTGGATTTTCAGAAGGCCTTTGATAAAATCCCACATAAGGGGTTAGTGTGCAAAATTAAAGCACATGGGATTGGGGGTAATATACTGGCATGGATTGAAAATTGGTTGACAGGAAACAGAGAGTAGGAATAAATGGGTCTTTTTCGGGGTGGCAGGCGGTGACTAGTGGGGTATCACAAGGATCAGTACTTGGGCCCCAGCTATTCACAATATATATCAATGATTTGGATGAGGGAACCAAATGTAATATTTCCAAGTTTGCTGACGACACGAAACTAGGTGGGGTTGTGAGGAGGATGCAAAGAGGCTTCAAGGCAATTTAGACAAGTTGAGTGAGTGGGCAAATACATGGCAGATGCAGCATAACATGGATAAATGTGAAGTTATCCACTTCGGTAGGAAAAACAGAAAGGCAGAGTATTATTTAAATGGTGCTAGATTGGGGAATGTTGAAGTACAGAGGGACCTGGGTGTCCTTGTACACCTGTCACTGAAAGCAAACATGCAGATGCAGTAAGCAGTTAGGAAGGCAAATGGTATGTTGGCCTTCATTGCAAGAGGATTTGAGTACAGGAGCAAGGATGTCTTACTACAGTTATACAGGGCCTTGGTGAGACCACACCTGGAGTACTGTATGCAGTTTTGGTCTCCTTACCCAAGAAAGGATATACTTGCCATAGAGGGAGTGCAGCAAAGGTTCACCAGACTGATTCCTGGGATGGCAGGACTGTCGTATGAGGAGGGATTGGGTCAACTAGGCCTGTATTCACTAGAGTTTAGAAAAATGAGAGGGGATCTCATTGAAATGTATAAAATTCTGACAGGGCTAGACAGACTGGATGCAGGGAAGATGTTTCCTCTGGCTCGGGTGTCTAGAACGAGGGGTCACAGTCTCAGGATACGGGATAGGACATTTAGGACTGAGATGAGGAGAAATTTCTTCACTCAGAGGATGGTGAACCTGTGGAATTCTCTACCACAGAAGGCTGTGGAGGCCAAGTCACTGAATATATTTAAGAAGGAGATAGATAGATTTCTGGACACAAAAGGCATCAAGGGGTATGGGAAGAGACTGGGAATATGGTATTGAGATAAAGGATCAGCCATGATCATATTGAATGGCGGAGCAAGCTCGAAGGGCGAATGGTCTACTCCTGCTCCTATGTTTCTATGTTCTATGTTTCTATATAATAGGCTTGCCAGCAAAGTTAAAGCCCATGGAATAAAAGGGACAGTGGCAGCATGGATACGGAGTTGGCTAAGAGACAGGAAACAGAGAGTTGTGGTGAACGGAAGTTTTTCGGACTGGAGGAAGGTATACAGTGGTGTTCTCCAGGGGTAGGTGCTAGGACCACCGCTTTTCTTGATATATATTAATGACTTGGACGTGGGTGTACAGGGCACAATTTCAAAATTTTCAGAAAACATAAAACTTGAAAGTATAGTGATCAGTGAGGAGGAGAGTGATAGATTTCAGGAAGACATAGACAGGCTGGTGAAATGGGCGGACACGTGACAGGTGAAATGTAACGCAGAAAAGTGTGAAGTGATACATTTTGGTAGAAAGAATGAGGAGAGGACATATAACCTAAAGGGTACAATCCTGAAGGGGGTGCACGAACAGAGAGATTTGGGGGTATGTGTGCACAAATCGTTGAAGGTGGCAGGGCAGGTTAAGAAAACAGTTAAAATTGCTTATGGGATCCTGGGCTTCATAAATAGAGGTATAGAGTACAAAAGTGCGGAAATTATACTGAACCTGTATAAAACACTGGTTTGGTCCCAACTGGAGTACTGTCTCCAATTCTGGGCAGCACACTTTAGGAAGGATGTGAGGGCCTTAGCGAGGGTGCAGAAAAGATTTACGAGAATGATTCCAGGAATGAGAGACTTCAGTTACATTGATAGACTGGAAAAGCTGGGGTTGTTCTCCTTGGAGCAGGGAAGATTGAGAGGAGAATTGATAGAGGTGTTCAAAATCATGAGGGGTCTGGACAGAGTAGATAAAGAGAAACTGTTCCCATTGGCAGAAGGGTTGAGAACCAGAGGACACAGATTCAAGGTGATTGGCAAAAGAACCAAAGGTGACATAAGAAAAACGTTTTTTACACAGCAAGTGGTTAAGATCTGGAATGCACTGCCTGAAAGGGTGGTGGAGGCAGATTCAAGCACAGCTTTCAAAAGGAGTTGGATAAGTACCTGAAGGAAAAAAATTTGCTGGGCTAGGGGGAAAGGACGGGGGAGTGGGACTCGCTGAAGTGCTCTTGCAGAGAGCTAGCAAGGGCTCAATGGACCGAATGGCCTTCTTCCATGCAGTAACCATTCTATGATTCTATTGGCCCAGAAATTCATGTCGGGGGCTTCCCGCGGGTGCAAGCCCCCAATCTACACTTACCTAGCGCGCCGGCAGTTGAGGCCTGGGCCTGCATGGATTTCCTCTCTGTGGCCCGGTCCAGCTCCCGGCACGCTGTGCTTGCGTGATCCAGCGGCGTACTTAGTGCGATGCGTCCGCTGGGATCACGTGAGCCATGGGCAACCAATCGGAGGAGGGAAAAGCCCATTCATGAGATTGACAGAAAGAACTGTCAAACTAATGAAAACTCCGGCCCCCAAAACAGTACTTAACCTACATGCGTACTCACGCGTTGGGACCCGAATTTCTGGGCCATTATCTTTCCTGCCACTGGTGTTAAACTAACTGGGAGAACATCCAGTTCCACTTTTTAACCAGCAGATGTTATAATACCTCAATGGTGTAGTGTCCGTGTGTAGATAAAGACACTGAAGACAGGAGTTGGTTCATAGGTATTTACTAAGCAAGTCTGGGGGGGGCGTTTCTAAAGGATATACACAATACACAGGCTTATATAGCCCAAGTGGCAATTACCAGCATTACGCACACCTGGGGCTCTTAAAGGCACATACACCATAATTGCTCTTAAAGGCACATACACCACAATTCCTCCCCTTCTAGCTAACTAGTACATCATATTTTAAGTAATTATTAATTACATGTTATATGCAAAATAATATACATTGCTGTATTAATTAATTATAAGTTAGTCTCTCAGGAGGCTTCCTGACTCGGTCCGGATAACGCCTCGGGGGTGTAGTAGTTTCTGGTGGTGTAGTAGGTTCTTCTGGCAAGGCTGATTCGGCTTGAAGGCCAGTGTCGGGTTCATCGGGCTCCAGTATCACCGGATCGGAGGTAGATATGGGTATCTCTACTTCATCGTTAGATGTATAGAGTGGTGGTGTAGGTTGTCCCTTTTCGGATGACTTGATGATTTGGTCAGCATGGCGCCTTATTATGCTGTCTCCGATGTCCACGGTATACATCAGTGGTCCTAATCGTGTGCAGATAGTTCCAGGCTGCCATTTCTCGGTACGGTAGTCCCGGGCCAAAACCGGTTGGCCTATCTGGAAGGCCCTAGTTGGCCTTTCATTCATGCCCTGAAACTGCCGGTTCTCCACGTCCCTTCGGATGTTGGGCTTGACCAAATCCAGCCGGCATCTTAGGTTTCTATTGTAGAACATCATGGCGGGAGTTTGGTTAGTAACCATATGCGTTGCATTCCTATATGCAAATAAGAAGTTATCCACCTTGTGCTGAAGTTTTATGTCTTCATTACCCATGGCCTTGATGGCCTTCTTGAAGGTCTGGACAAACCTTTCAGCCAATCCATTGGTGGCGGGATGGTATGGGGCGGACGTGTAGTGCTTTACCCCATTTTTCTTTAAGAACTTCCTGAATTCTTCGGACATAAATTGCGGTCCATTATCAGAACATATCTGCTCCAGCAGTCCATTCCTGGCAAATATGGTCCTTAATACTGTGATGGTTTTTTCCGTGGTGGTGGAGGACATCTTTATTACCTTGGAGTGTGCATCAACTGCGATTAAGAACATTGAGTCCATAAATGGACCAGCAAAGTCGATGTGCACCCTTTGCCAGGGAGATGAGGGCCACTCCCATGGATGTAGAGGGGCCTGTGGCGGAGCATTTTGGACCTTCTGGCATCCTAGGCAGCTCTTGGTCATGTCTTCGATGTCTCCATCGATACCTGGTGATGTAAGCCCCCAAAGTGTGGACTAAGTGATATACAAAGTCGACAACACTGGCTTGTTATAAGAAAGACAGACCCAATAATTGAAGTAAAAACGGTTTATTCAGGCCTGGGGAGCTGTGGCTCTTGCGTCCCAACACAAGGCTCCGACTCCACCGAATCTCTTGAGGTTCACACAGTTATACAAAAATTAAGGCCCTGCCCTAAAGGCGGGGATAAGCTTATTAACATATACAGAATTATAGTTAAATTGTAATTATAAAACCGTGACATTCCATTCTTCCAGTCGCTTACAAATCTCACATTTCGTTATCAGTTGGTCTTGTTACTTTCTCATGACCCGGGCCCCAACTTTATTACTTTACGATCGCCCATTTGCTGTTGTCAGATGGCTTGGTCTTTTTAAGTATTTCTCTAAGATAGTAGATCTTTCCAAAGCGGGCAATCCGCAGACTTTCTGTCTCTCTCTCTTAAATTATTTCTACAGAGCAAAAACACTTTAGTTAGTTAAAAGAATAGAACCCTATTGAGCTTCACACTTAACAAACCCTTAAGTGCAAAGGTGTCGACTCGCGTGGCCGAACCCATATATCTCTCCCTCTTTCTAAGGGGTTGTTTTGACAGTTTTAATCTCTCAGCAGTTAACCCGTAGTCCTGTTTAAACATCTGGGTTTATACAACTTTTACAGACTTCTATTGTTCAACTCAGAGCACGAATTAACCTATTCCCTCCATTTTGTATATTGGTGTTACAGATGAATCCTGGTTTGTTTTACCTTATTAAATCCAATTTTTAATATCTTACTTCACCTGGCCACCATACAAACGCCCTAGCTAGGTTCTTCATTTTCACTCCACCCAGATGCCCCTCGTGAAGCTCCTTTAGCACTTTATCCTGGAGTTTGGGTGGTATCACCACTCTGGATCCACACATCAAGGTTCCTCAGCACACTGACAGCTGTTCTCTTCTTTGCGAGAATGCTGGCAACAGTGGTTCGCCATGTGCTGGCCATCCCTTCACTGTTAAATCGTAGACCCGTGAGAGAGTAGGGTCATTTCTTGTCTCCCTTTCAATGGCAGAATTTGTCACCGGTAGACATTCCACTATGGTAGAGTGGAATATCTCTACTGGGTCTACTGTAGGTGCCTCTTCTATCGTTGGCAACGGTAGGCGTGATAAACCGTCAGCATTCCCATGCTGTTTTGACCCTTTGTATTCAATGTTGTATTGGTGTGCCCCTAGAAAAAGGGACCACCTCTGTAGTCTTTGTGCCGTCATAATGGGGACACCTTTTTTAGGGTTGAATATGGAGATGAGGGGTTGATGGTCAGTCAGCAAGGTAAATTTTTGTCCGTGTAGGTAATGGTTGAATTTCTTCACTCCCCACACCAGGCTGAGTGCTTCCCTGTCTATCTGGGCATAGTTACGCTCAGCTGAGTTCAATGAGCGTGACGCAAAAGCTATCGGCTGTTCCGAGCCATCAGGGAATCTATGGGACAATACCGCTCCTATGCCGTAAGGGGATGCATCGCACGCCAGTCTGATTGGTAGTGATGGGTTGTAATGAGCCAAAATTTTCTCGGATGTGATTAAGTCTTTACATTTATGGAAGGCATGTTTACAGTCTTCGTTCCATTTCCAAATCACTCCTGTCTGTAGAAGATCATTAAGAGGGTGTAGAATAGTTGATAAGTTTGGTAAAAATTTATGATAGTAATTTATTAATCCCAGGAATGACCTTAATTGTGAAACATTTTCAGGTGCTGGGGCTTTTATAACTGCTTCAATTTTTTCAGGTGACTTATGCAACCCTTCCTTATTATGTGGCCACAATATGATATCTGATTTTGGAAAAATTCGCACTTGGGGCGATTTGCTCGTAGGCCCCGTTCTTTCAGCCTAGTGAGCACCTGCTCCAAATTGGCAAGGTGCTCGTTGTCGTTTTCTCCTGTTATAAGGATGTCGTCTAGGTAGCATTGAGTCCCCGGAATCCCTTGCAGGACTTGCTCCATAGCTCTTTGCCAGATAGCTGGAGCTGATGCTATTCCAAAAACCAGTCGATTGTACTGGTACAGGCCTTTGTGTGTGTTTATTGTGAGATACTTTTTAGAGGTCTCCTCAACCTCCATCTGTAGATATGCCTGTGCCAAGTCAATTTTTGTGAAACGTTTCCCTCCGGATAGTGAGGCGAAAATATCTTCTATCCTCGGAAGAGGATACTGTACCGTGTGAAGGACCGGGTTTACAGTCACCTTAAAGTCCCCACAGATGCGAATTTTTTTCTGTTCCTCAGAGTTATTTTTCAATGTTTTTTTCATGACTGGAACGATGGGTGTTGCCCATTCGCTCCAATCTATTTTGGATAATACGCCTGCCTTTTCCAAATTCTTCAGCTCTGCCTTGACTGCTGGACGTATTGCGTATGGCACCGGTCTCGCCTTAAAAAATTTTGGAATTGCTGTATCTTCCACTTTTATTGAGGCGGTGATGCCTTTCAAGGTTCCTAGTTTCTCTTGAAACACTTCTTTGGCGTTGGCCAAGATGTCTTTTAATCGTTCAGGTATGATGTCATCATTGTTTTTTTCCTTACTGGTCACCGTCAGTGCCTGAATGGAGTGCCAGTCTAAACGTATCTTCCTTATCCATTCACGTCCCAACAACGGTGGACCACCATCTTGTAGAATGTATAAATACAACTTTTGTATTTCTTTGCCGTTGTATACCACAGGCACCCTTATTTTTCCTTTGGGGTAGACTTTCTGCCCCGTATATGTTTTTAAGATAATGGATGTGTCTTTTAGAGGTATATGCGAAAATAGCCTCTCGTAATCTCGTCGGTTTATTACGGTTAGAGCTGATCCTGTATCTAGCTCCATTTTAACTGGGGACCCTGCTATTGTGAGGGTAACCCAAATGGTTTGGTAATCCTCTTTGGCAAGTACATTATGTAATTTGAGACAGCTTAGTCTCTTGTTTCCGGAGTCGCTATCGCTATTCTGGTCTTCGGAGCTACTGTCCGCCATCATTTGTACCTTCCTGTACTTTTCTTTATTGATTCTTTGTTTTCTGTCAGTGGATTTATTTTGTCCAGATTGGCATACCCGTGCAATGTGTCCAATCTTACCACATTGCCTGCATGCTTTGCCCTTGAACCAGCAGTCCCTCTGGTTATGGGTGGATCTGCCGCAGCGATAACATCTTCCGAACTCCTGTGTCATTTTATGGGTGCCGAAGTCCTGTGTCTCTTGTTGTATCTCTGCAGCTCCTTTTGCTGCTGCTTCGTATGATACAGCCATACTGAAAGCTTTGTCCAATGTTAAATCTTTTTCAGAAAGCAGTCTTTTTTGTGTTCCTTCACTTAAGAGACCGCAAACAAATTTGTCTCGAAGATAATACGATAGTCCTGCTCCGAATTGGCAGTACTTTGATAGCTTTCTTAATTCAGTTAGGTAATCAGCGTTACTTTCATTCTTGTGTTGATTTCTCTTGAAGAACTTGAATCGTTCCGCTATCAGCAGCGGTGTTGGGTTTAAATGCTCCTGCAGGGTATCAACAATTTCTTTAAAAGTCTTGTCCTTTGGTTTGGCTGGAGTGATTAAATTTCGTAACAGCCCGTATGTCTTCGAGCCCATTAAGTTCAGAAGTACTGAAGCTTTTTTTTCATCTGTTATTCCATTTGCAGTGCAATAAACCTCTACTCTTTCCACGTATGTGGTCCAATCTTCTATTTCGCCATCAAAAGCCTCAATATTACCAGATTTAGGCATTTCAGAAAAGATATGGCGCTTCCCGCGTTTTTTTTTTTCTCTCTCTGTAGCAACGATATGGCGCTTCCCGCGCTTTCCCGCCGCTGCTACCGATAACAACGCTGTTTATTCACTGTTGGAGACTCCTTCCCGACGGAGGTCTAAACGCTGACCTGCTTGCCGCGCCGGCCGTCTCTCGAGTGCACCCTCCCAGTCCGTTACTGCTTGCCTCCGATTTCGTTGCCTGTCTCAGCTGTAGAGCCCGCCGCTGGAGCTCCAACCTGACGCCCAGGAAGGATTAGCACAGTACCTGTCACCAGCTTGGCCAGCTGGTGAAACCACAGTTTCTCTTACTTCCTTGAGTCTTCTGGACGCTGGAGGAATCGATGTCCTTGAGGTGCTGCCGAATTGCAGGTAAGTCCGTTTCCACTTCGTCGCCACTGTAGTGTCCGTGTGTAGATAAAGACACTGAAGACAGGAGTTGGTTCATAGGTATTTACTAAGCAAATCTTGGGGGGGGGGGTTTTAAAGGATATACACAATACACAGGCTTATATAGCCCAAATGGCAATTACCAGCATTACGCACACCTGGGGCTCTTAAAGGCACATACACCATAATTGCTCTTAAAGGCACATACACCACAAATGGTGCATTGATTCTGTCCTCTTCACCTCATTAGGCAGTGCATCTTGCAGTTCCACTTCTGACGAAAGTTCATTGCCCTGAAACATTAACTCTGTTTCATTGTCCACAGATGCTGCCTGACCTACTGAGTATTTCTGGCAATTTTTGTTTTTATTTCAGACTTCCAGCATCCGCAGTATTTTGGTTCTGTTTTAGTGTATGCTGCAGTTCCGCATTGTCCCAACAGATGTCCCCATCAACTCATCAGTAAGTGCCCCTTGCAATTCCACTTAGAGCCAACAGATGTCCCCATCACTCCACTCCCACTCTGACCTCTCCGTCCTCGGCCTCTTACACTGTTCTAATGAAGCCATGGTGTGGAGATGCCGGTGTTGGACTGGGGTGGACAAATGTAAGAAACCACACAACACCAGGTTATAGTCCAACAGCTTTATTTGAAATCACAAGCTTTCGGAGCGCTGCTCCTTCGTCAGGTGAAGACTTCACCTGACGAAGGAGCAGCGCTCCGAAAGCTTGTGATTTGAAATAAAGCTGTTGGACTATAACCTGGTGTTGTGTGATTTCTTACATTTGTTCTAATGAAGCTCAACGTAAACTCGAGGAACAGCACCTCATCTTTCAATTAGGCACTTTACAGCCTTCTGGACTCAACATCGAGTTCAACAATTTCAGACCATAACCTCTGCCCCTATCATTTTTTTTCTCTCTCTCACATGGCAGCTGTTGATCATCCTGCCATTGCAATTTGCACTTTATCTAGAGTCATCATTTGTTTCTTAACTTGTCCCATTACCATCTCCTTTTGCCTTGCACCATCATGCCTTCTGTCTCTTAATCTCTCCTGCCTTCTTTCCTATTACAGACCTTCCCTTTTGTTCTTTCCTCCCCTCCCCCTCTCCCTGCCCCTACACTTGCTTAAAAACCTGTTACATCGCCAACTTTTTCCAGTTCGGATGAAGGGTCATCGACCTGAAACGTTAACTCTCTCTCTACAGATGCTGCCTGACCTGCTGAGTATTTCCAGCATTTTCTGTTTTTATTTCAGATGTCCCCGTCACCTCACCAGAAATTGAACCTTGCAGTTCCACATTGTCCCAACAGATGTCCCATCACTTCATCAGTACAAGTGCCCATTGCAATTCGACTTTGAACCAACAGATGTCCCCATCACCTCACCAGTAAGTGAACCTTGCAGTTCCACTTTGAACCAACAGATGTCGTCACTACACATTAGTAAGTGAACCTGGCAATTCCACTTTGAACCAACAGATGTCCCCATCACCTCACCAGTAAGTACACCTTGCAATTCCACATTGTCCCAACAGATGTCCCCATCACTTCATCAGTATAAGTGCCCCTTGCAATTCCATTTTGAACCAACAGATGTCCCCATCTCTTCTCTCTTAGGCAGGAGGATGACTTGCTTCCACACTAAAAATGAGCTCGCAGGTGACTGATTAGTCCAATGCGGGACCTACAGTCTCTGTCACAGGTGGGGCAGACGGTGATTGAAGGGGCGGGTGGGTGGGGTGCTTGGGTTGACGTGCGCTCCTTCCGCTGCCTGCACTTGGCTTCTGCTTGCTCCCAGTGAAGAGACTCGAGGTGTTCGGCGCCTTCCCGGATGCTTCTCCTCCACTTTGTACGGCCTTGGGCCAGGGATTCCCGGGTGTCGGTGGGGATGTTACACTTTTTCAAGGAGGCTTTGAGGGTGTCCTTGAAGCATTTCCTCTGCCCACCTGGGGCTCTCTTGCCGTGCCGGAGCTCTGAGTAGAGCGCTTGTTTTGAGAGTCTCGTATCGGGCATGCGGACAATGTGACCCGTCCATCGGAGCTGATTGAGCGTGGTCAGAGCTTCGATGCTGGGGATGTTGGCCTGAGCAAGAACACTGATGTTGGTGCGCCTATCCTGCCAATGGATTTGCAGGATCTTGCGGAGGCAGCGTTGGTGGTACCTCTCCAGTGCTTTGAGGTGCCTCCTGTACATGGTCCATGTCTCTGAGGCATACAGCAGGGCAGGTATCACTGCTGCCCTGTGGACCATGAGCTTAGTGCCGGGTTTGTGGTCCTGGTCTTCAAACACTCTCTTCCTCATCACCTCACCAGTAAGTGAACCGTGTAATTTCACATTGTCCCAACAGATGTCCCCATCACTTCATCAGTATAAGTGCCCCTTGCAATTCCAGTTTGAACCAACAGATGTCCCCATCACCTCACCAGTAAGTACACCTTGAAATTTCACATTGTCCCAACAGATGTCCCCATCACTTCATCATCAGTATAAGTGCCCATGCAATTCCATTTTGAACCAACAGATGTCCCCATCACCTCACCAGTAAGTGAACCTTGCAGTACCAATTTGAACCAACAGATGTCGTCACTATTCAATTCAATTCAATTCAATTCAAATCGCTTTATTGGCATGATGACAAGGCACATCTTATGTTGCCAAAGCATCGAAAAACATTTATGGTTGAACACATAAACACAGATCTATCCATACAGTGTATAAACAGATATATCCCTGAGTGTATAAATATACATTCATATAATTTGTATATACTCTTTTCTTAGATTTACTGGTTGTCCCTCTGTTTATGGCAAGCTGTAACGTAGTGTGCCGCTAAGGTTACACAATTTCTCTCTTCCCCTAGTAGGTATGGGAGTTTTGGTCGTCATTCAAATTTCTGAATTCCGGGCATATTTTTGTGAATTTTGGGTAGAAATTCTCCCTTATGCCTTGATATTTTCTACCAGCTGTGAGGAAGTGCATCTCTGTCTCCACCACTCCCTGACTGCAGTGAGAGCATATCCTGTCCTCTCTTGGTAGCCGGGTCTGCCTGTGTCTACCTTTTTCGATGGCCAGGCTATGTTCATTAAGTCTGTACATTGTCAAGGTTTTTCTCAGTTTGCTACCCTTTACCATGGTCAGGTAATCAGCCATGTTGTATTGTCTGTTTAGGACCAAGTAGCAATTGAGTTTGTTTTGGGTTTTTGTTGTTTCTGCCCAATATGACAGATATTTTTCCTTTTGCTTAGTGACGATTGTGTTGGGTCGAATTCTTTGTGTTACGCTGTCACTGTCCTGGGGCTGGTTATTGTTAGTAGTGTTAGTAGTTACTTCACTGAGTCCCAGGACTAGTTGACTGAGGGTATTCTTCTTTATGGTCCTCTCTTGGCATTTCAGGGCTTCGTAATGATAGCAGTGGGGGTTGCTCATTTTTAGGTGTTTCCAAAATTTGGTGGCTCTTTTTTGGATAGTGATTATTAATGGGTATTGGCCTAGTTCTGCCCTGCATGTTTTGTTTACGGTTTTCCTTTGAGTCCGGAGGATACTTTTACAGAATTCTGCATGTAGGATCTCAATTGGGTGTTTGTCCCATTTTGCAAATTCCTGTTGTGTTAGCGGTCCCCACACCTCACTGCCATAGAGTGCAATTGGTTCAATTACTGATTTAAAAATTTTGAGCCAAATGCTAATTGGGATTTCTATTTGGATTGATTTTTTAATGGCATAGAAAGCCCTTCTTGCTTTCTCTTTCAGTTCATTCACAGCCAGATGAAAATTTCCCGTAGAACTAATTTTTAAGCCCAAGTATGTGTAGTTAGTGGTTTGATCAATTTTAGTTGTTCCTAGTGTGAAATTTATTTTGGGTCCCTGATGTCTGGATCTTTGCTGGAACACAAGGACTTTGGTTTTTTGGGGGTTTATTGTCAGGGCCCAGGTCTGACAGAACGACTCCAGCAGATCCAGGTTCTGCTGTAGACCCTCCTTAGTTGGTGACAGCAGAACCAGGTCATCTGCATAGAGGAGGAATTTAACCTTGGATTCATATAGGGTGAGGCCGGGTGCTGTAGATTGTTCAAGTAGTTTTGCCAATTCATT
The DNA here is from genome assembly GCF_052327205.1 of Somniosus microcephalus. Taxonomy (NCBI): domain Eukaryota; kingdom Metazoa; phylum Chordata; class Chondrichthyes; order Squaliformes; family Somniosidae; genus Somniosus; species Somniosus microcephalus. The sequence continues at coordinate 150,940,999 of NC_140988.1, forward strand.
TATGTAAATATTAAAGAATGTCGGTGAGATGGGCGAGCCCTGCGTCACACCACGCCCCTGTGGGAAGTATTTTGTTTGTTTGTCTCCAATTTTAACTGCACATTTATTGTTTGTATACATTGATTTAATTACATCATATGTTTTTCCCCCTACACCACTTTCGATAAGTTTCAGGAATAGACTGTCGTGCCAGATGGAATTGAAAGCCTTCTGGAAATCTATAAAGCAGGCAAAAATTTTGCTTTTGTTTTGATGAACATGTTTGTCAATTAGGGTCTGTAGGGTGAAGATATGATCTGATGTTCTATAGTTTGGTAGGAACCCAATTTGGCTTTTACTCAAGACATTGTGCTCCTCAAGGAAGTTTATAAGTCTTTTGTTTATGATACTACAGAATACCTTCCCCAGGTTACTGTTTACACAGATGCCTCGATAGTTATTTGGGTCAACTTTGTCCCCACTTTTGTATATGGGCATTATGAGTCCTTTGTTCCAGATATCAGGGAAGTAACCGACACTCAGAACCAAGTTGAAGAGTTTTAGGATAGCCAGTTTCATTTTATCGTCCGTGTGTTTAATCATCTCACTTAGTATGCCGTCTGCACCGCAAGCTTTTCCTGGTCGCAGGTCCTTGAGTTTTTCAAATAGCTCTTTTTCTGTTATTATGGAGTCTAGCGGGTTTTGGTTATCTTTTATGGCCATTTCGAGCTTTTCCAGTTTTTTGCATATTTGGTATTGCTCTGGGCTTAGTGTGTTTTTCTGGTATAATTTTTCAAAGTGGTTTTCCCATGTGTCTCCATTTTGAATGGCCAATTCGTCGTGTTGTTTTTTGTGTAATGTATTCCAGTTGTCCCAGAAACAATTGGAATCAATGGATTCCTCAATGGAGCTGAGTGTATTCTTAATATACTGCTCTTTTTTGGTTCTGAGTGTGTTTCTGTATTGTGTTAGTGTCTGACAATAAGTAAGGCGTAATTCCTCGTTTTCTGGCTGTCTGTGTTTTTGGTTTGATATTTTTCTAAGTTTTTTCCTCATGTTATGGCAATCTGGGTCAAACCATTTTTCATAGTTTTTTGTTTTGGGTTTGTTCTTGCGAACTTTCAAGTTTGACCTTGTTGCCAAATTATCAAAAATATTATTTAGGTTATTCACTGCCCGGTTTACACCTTCTTTACTGTGAGTGTATATGTTTTCCAGAAAGGTGTCCAAGAGAGCTTGAGTTGATTGATTGCTAATTGCTTTCTGGTATTTTTCCGTGCTGTTTTTGGCCCATCTGTAGGATTTTTTGGTGTTGTACAGCTTACTGGGTTGTGTTTCTGTGTTGGTTGTTTCTGTCTTTTTAAGATACATAGTAATTTGACTGTGGTCTGACAGTGTTGTTTGTGGTTTGACTGTGAATGCTCTGAAAGAGGATGGGTCCAAATCCGTAATCATATAGTCTACGGTGCTGCAGCCAAGAGGTGAGCAATAGGTCGATCTTCCTAGGAGGTCTCCCATGAACCTACCATTGACAATGTACAGACCCAGGCTTTGACAGAGCTGCAGGAGCTGTTTTCCGTTAGCATTTGTCTGTTTGTCGCAGTTATGCCTGTATGGATGGGAAGGGATATCGAAGTGGTTATTCCCGAATATGTAATTGTTTCCCTGATTATTGGTGAAGTCTGGTTCTTCACCAGTTCTTGAATTGAGGTCACCACAGATCAACATGTTCCCCTGGGCCTGGAATTGGATAATCTCCCTCTCAATGTTGGAGAAGGTGTCCTCTTTAAAGTACGGGGATTCCCTTGGGGGGATATAGAGTGCTCAAATGAAAACATCTTGAGTGCTAGAGATAATGCCCCTCTCAATTTTGAGCCATATGTGGTTTTCGCCCTTTTTTTATAAATTTGATGCAATTCTTAAGCTCTGTTTTAAACCAAATCAGTATGCCTCCAGAGTCTCTGCCTTGGGTTACTCCTGACAATTTATTGGAGGGGACCACCAGCTCTGTGTACCCATGGGGACGGCCAGTGTGTCCTTCTCCTCTACATCAAGTTTCCTGTAAAATGATAATATCCAGATCTTTAATTTCATCTATGAACTCTGGGGTCCTACTCTTCATGTCGAGCACAGAAGAGCGTAGACCTTGGATATTCCAGGTCGAAATATATAAGGACTTCATGTTAAGTTTGATCTTTTACTATGATAGGTTAAAGAATGATATGTGTTTGTCGTGTCCAAATGGGGGAAAAAAAGAACATTTCAATTGTCTATAAATGCTAATACTAATTGGTTACAACTCTTTCTAGTAACTAGTCCTTAATGTTTTTTCATTTTCTGATCCATAAGGCGGAAGTAGATACATAGAAACATAGAAGAAACATAGAAGATGCTGCTGCGTGTCTGCATAATGTCTCTTAATGGATTGTCTCTGCCTGAGGTATTGCGTATGCCCTGTGCATCTCTCCCTCTGTCTGGCTGGGGGCGGTCCTGTTCCCCTGTAGGACAGGAGTGGTGCAGGTCCGACATTGTTGTTGTGCATGGGGGTCCTCTCTGGTCCCGGTTGGTGTGGTGGTGGTCTCTGTAGTAGTCCTGGTATGTACCCCGCTGATCTCTGGTGGTCGGGGGGGGGGTCCTCCTGGAGTCTGGGTATGGACCCGGTTAAAAGCGACGTCCTTCAGGGCTTTAGCAAAGATCGATATTCGTTTTCTGTGGATGTGGGCGCGGTCGTGAAGACATTCCACATCGAGGGTGGGGTGTTGAGCCAGGTGCACGTTGTGTTTTAATTCACAGTCTCTTGCTATGCTGGCATTTATCTCATGGATTGTTTTGTTGTTAAAGTCTGTTCTCGGCAATAGTGTGGAAACAGTGATTCTAGTGTTTGGGAATGTATTGCTTGCCTTCTCAATCCACTGATCTGAGCGATGTTGCTACCCTTTTCTGCTGGGCCTTTAGGTCATTTGTGCCAGTGTGTATTATTATGTGTTGGGGGGAGCCTAATCGGGTTTTGGTCAGCCATTCCAGGGCTCTGTCTGTTGTTGGGCACCGGATCTTTTTTACTATATGTCTAGGGAAGAGCTTTTTCTCCCATAGAAATTTCCCATTTGAGCCTATGAGTATTACGATGTCAGCCTTGTTGGTGTTTACTGGCTGGTGGCTTTCGCCTGGACTCATAGGTTGTGTGTTGGACTGGGGTGGTCATGTCTGGTGTGTGCGCTCCTCTTGTGAGCGGCTCGCTTGTGGTTCCACAGTGGTGGGGGAAGACTGAGCTTCAGTATGCTGGTCGGTCTGTGTGGCACCCCCTGTATTGTGTGTCTGCTGCTGTTGTTCAGTGTGGGAGTGCAGCTGTTCATTCGGGCTCTGTTTTGTCTTATCTCTAGCCTCTGGCTGCTGGGCTAATGGTGCTATCTCTCCCCTATGGCTCTCTTTGTTTTTCTGCAGCTCTTTCACCTGATTCCCAAGTAAATTCAGCTCTCTCCTGTATCTCTCCCTCTCTTGCTTTTGTTCATGTTTTAGTTTAAGGACCTCCTCTCTAAGTTTAACCAGCTCTGTCTCCAACTGGTTAAATTTATCCTTTAGTTGTATCTGGCTGTGGGATCCCAGGGTGTGTGTCCGGTCGGAGCTGGAGGGCTCACTCACTTCCTGGCTAGGCTGCTCTTCTCTTGGTGAGCTGGAAGTGGTAGGGGGAGTATGTGTGGCTTCCTCCCTGGTAATTACGCTGGGGTTGGTCAACTGTACCATGTGGCTGTGGGGCCCCGGGGTGAGTGTCTGGTTAGAACTGTGTGGCTCGCTCACCTCATGACCAGGCTGATTTACTCCTGGTGAGTTGTAAATGGTGGGGGGAGTGTGTGTCGCTTTTTCCCTGTTAGCCACTCTGGGGCTGTTCCTTCCCCTCTCAGTTATTTCTTTGTGTCTTGAAGGCCGTTTCAAAGTCGTCGCGGTTGCCTTGCACCAATATTGTTCCGTTACTGTACATGTTGACAGTCGTGGTTGCACTATCAGGGTCCCCTGATTTCTTAATTTTCAGTTTGGACCCATTAGCGGTTTTTTCATGCTTAACCCTGGTATAGTGTGATTTTATTGCTCTGATCCAGGCCGCTGACTGATCTGAGTAAAAACTGAGATTACACTTTTTCCCACTGCTGTACCAGTCAGCAAAAAGAGTTTCTGGTTTTGCTCTCAGCTGCTGTTGCTTGAGCGATTTTTTAGCATTTTTTTTGGTGTTGGGGGGAATCTGGAAGAGGTTGCTCTCAGTGTGCCTCGGGAGCTGCTGTGGCTCCTCTGATTCGCTCATTTTTAGTAGTGTAGAGGTAGAAAATATTGTTGACCTTAGAATAAGCTTTTCTGGGGCCTCGGGTTTGGTGTTCCCTCTCCCGGCTCGCGAACTTTCCCAGGCCCCGGGCTCGCTCACTCTCCAGGCCCTCCCCAAGCTGCACTCATTAGTAAGTGAACCTTGCAATTCCACTTTGAACCAACAGATGTCCTCATCAGACTCATCAGTAAGTACGATAGCAAAATACTGCGGATGCTGGAAATCTGAAATAACAACAGAAAAAGCTGGAAAAACTCAGCAGGCCAAGCAACATCCGTGGAGAGAGAAACAGAGTTAACGTTTCAGGTCGAAACCCTTCTTCAGAAGTACGCCTTGCAATTCCACTTTGAACCAACAGATGTCCCCATCACCTCACCAGTAAGTACACCTAGCAGTTCCACTTTGAACCAACAGATGCCCCATCACACTCATTAGTCAGTGTCCCTTGCAGTTCCACTTTGAACCAACAGATGTCCCCATCAGACTCATGAGTATGTGCATCTTGCAGTTCCACTTTGTCTTCATCGCCTTAGTGCTGAATTTGCATTGTGGTAGGATTCACTACAAATGCTTCTCCAATTATTCACTTAACAACTGCCAAACAACCTAATTTGTGGAATCATGTTGGTGAAATAAAAAAATGGCTGGTGACATAAAACATAACAATAAGAAAATATTTCAACAGTAAACAGCCAATCAGAGAAGAGGTGAGAACAATAGAAGATGCACGGAATGAGCACAAGATAGTAAATATTCTAAATGATTACCTTGTTGGAGTCATAGAGTCATGGGGGAAAATTTCAGTATCGCCCCATTTGGGGCGCCATTATTGGCGGTGCGCAAAGTTTAGCGCCTGGCGCTAATTATCGCCTCCGACAGCAAACTTGGCTTTTATGCACCTGGAGGTGATTGGAGCGCTAAATCAGGCGCTACACACCTCTCTTAAGGCACTAACGCCGAGGAGCGAGGCGCTACCTCACAGCGCTGGCGAAGCCCATGTGATGTCTGCCAGCAATGGAACACAGACACATTGGTGCCGGCCAGTTCTTAAAGGGGAGGGTCGATCTTGCTCTCCATCCACACCCTGCTCATTGCAGCCTTGAATCTCGGCCTGGAGAGACCTGTACATCAAATCTGCTGGAAAGAACAATGGAGAGGCCCAGGGAAAGAGCTTAGAGTGCAGCCCCCATAGTCTCTTCTAAATCGATGCAAGGAAGATCAAATCAAAATGAACCTGCAAAGTGCTGCTCAGTACCCAAAACTCCTTCACACAGCGTTGAATCTCTCCAGAAGTCTTTCTCTCTCTCAGAATGCATGGTGCAAAAATGTCACCGACAAAAAAGGGCAAGAAGCGGTCGCCTTTAAATAGCGCTCCCCCAGTCCCTTTCTGACAGCGTAACACTCCCCTCAACCTGTCGTTGCTAGCGGCAGGCGGTAAGGCAGGGGGCGCCACTCAATATCTGGTCCGGGTCGCTAACGGGGCGTTGCATGCTCGTCTGACATCACAATCTGCCGGCGCAGGAAATCGTGGCGGTAGTGTTTAGTGCCGCCACAAAATGTCCGGTCAATTTCACGAGAGGCGCAGATATCGCCGCGCCTGAGCGCTAGTTGCTTTGCGCCCCACTTGGCACCCTCTTAAGGCGCTAACGGGAGGCGCAACCAACTGAATTTTTCCTCCATAGAGTCATAATGGCACAGAAGGAGGCCATTCGGCCCATCGAGTCCGTGCCGGCTCTCTGTCGAGCAATCCAGTCAGTCCCATTCCCCCGTTCTATCCCCGTAGCCCTGCAAGTTTATTTCCCTCAAGTACCTATCCAGTCTCCCCTTGAAAACATTGAGTGTCTCCGCTTCCACCACTTCCGTCGGCAGCGAATTCCAGGTCATCAACGCTCACTGCGTAAAAAAGTTTTTCACACATCCCCCCTGTATTTCTTGCCCAAAACCTTAAATCTGTGTCCCCTAGTCCTTGTACCATCAACTAGTGGGAACAGCCTTTCCCTATCTAGCCTATCCAAACCCGCCATAATCTTGAACACTTCTATCAAATCACCCCTCAACCTCCTTTGCTCTAATGAAAACAAATCCAGCATCTCCAACCTGTCCTTGTAGCTAAGATCCCCCATCCCCGGAACCATTCTGGTAAATCTCCTCTGTACCCTCTCAAGAGCTTCCACATCCTTCCTAAAATGTGGTGACCAGAACTGGACGCAATACTCCAGCCTAACCAGCGCTTTATAAAAGTTCAGCATAACTTCTCTACTTTTGTACTCAATACCTCTATTTATGAAGCTCAAGATCCCATGGGGGAGAAATTCAGTATCGCCCCATTTGGGGCGCAATTATCGGCTGGGCGCAAAGATTAGCGCCTGGCGCTAATTATCGCCTCCGACAGTAAACTTGGTTTTTATCGCCCCTGGAGGTGATTGAAGCGCTAAATCAGGCACTTCACACCTGTCTTAAGACGCAAAGGCCGAGGAGCGAGGCGCTACCTCAGCACGCTGGCGAAGCTCATGTGATGTCAGTCAGCAATGGGATACAGACACACTGGCGCCGGCCCGTTCTTAAAAGGGAGGGTTAATCTTGCTCTCCATCCACATTCTGTTCATTGCAGCCTTGAATCTCGGCCTGGAGAGACCTGTACATCAAATCTGCTGGAAAGAACAATGGGGAGACCCAGGGAAAGAGCTTAGAGTGCAGCCCCCATAGTCTCTTCTAAATCGATACAAGGAAGGGCAAATCAAAATGAACCTGCAAAGTGCCGCTCAGTACCCAAAACTCCTTCACACAGTGTAGAATCTCTGCAGAAGTCTCTCTCTCTCTCTCTCTCAGAATGCGTGGTGCAAAAATGTCACCGACAAAAAAAGGCAGGAAGCGGTCGCCTTTAAATAGCGCTCCCCCAGTCCCTTCCCGACTGCAAAACGCTCCCTTCAACCTGTCGTTGATAGCGGCAGGCGGTAAGGCAGGGGGGCCACTCAATATCCAGTCCGGGGTGCTACCGAGGTGTTGCACACTCGACTGAAGTCACGATCTGCCGGCACAGGAGATCGTGGTGGTAGTGTTTAGCGCCGTCGCAAAATGTCTAGTTAATTTTGTGAGCGGCGCAAACATCGCCGCGAACAGGCGCTAGTTGCTTTGCGCCTCATTAGCGCCCTCTTAAGGTGCTAACGGGAGGTGTAAACCAACTGAGTTTTTCCCCCATATGCTTTGTTAACCACTCTCTCAATATGTCCCGCCACCTTCAGCGACCTATGCACATTAACTTCCAGGTCCCTCTGTCCCTGCACATTCTTTAATACTGTGCCATTAAGTGTATATTGCCTCTCGCTGTTCCTTATGCCAAAATGCATCACCTCACACTTCTCTGTATTAAATTACATCTACCACTTGTCTGCCCATTCTGCTAGCCTTTCTATGTCCTGTTGCAGTCGATTGGTATCATCCTCACTGTTTGCCATACCCCCAAGTTTGGTGTCATCGGCATATTTAGAAATTCTACTCTGTATTCCAATATCCAGGTCATTTATATATGTTAAAAAAAGCAGTGGCCCCAGCACTGACCCTTGGGGAACACCACTGTCTACCATCCTCCAGTCTGAAAAACAGTCATTTACCACAACTCGCTGTTTTCTGTCCTTAAGCCAATTCCTTATCCAAGCTGCCACTGATCCACCTATTCCATGAGCCTCAATTTTGTTAACCAGCCTTCTATGTGGTACTTTGTCAAATGCCTTCCTAAAATCCATGTAGACAACATCCATTGCATTCCCTTCATCATTCATCCCTGTTACTTCATTAAAAAATTCAATTAGATTAGTCAAACACAATCTGCCTTTTACAAATCCGTGTTGGCTCTCCTTAATTAGTTTAAACCTCTCCAAGTGCCTGTTAATTTTTTCCTTGATTATTGTTTCTTAAACTTTACCCACCACTGATGTTAAACTGACCGGCCTGTATTTACTAGGATTATCCTTACACCCTTTCTTGAACAATGGTGTCACATTTGCCACTTTCCAATCCTCAGGCACCTCTCCCGCATCTAGGGAAGATTGGAAAATTATGGCAAGCCCTTCCGCTATCTCCTCCCCCAATTCCCTTAACAACCTGGGATGCAAGCCATCTGGACCAGGCGACTTGTCCACTCTAAGCATACACAGCCTTTCTAGTACATCCTGTCTATCAATTTTCACCCCTTCCATTGCTTCTACCTTTTCCACTTCTACTGATATTTTGTCAGCATCCAGCTCCTTAGTAAACACCGATACAAAGTACTCATTGAGTATTCTAACCTTGTCCTGCGCCTCTAAGCATATATCACCTCCTTTGTCTCTAATAGGCCCCACCCCGCCTCTTACTACCTGCTTACTGTTTACATGCCGATATATTTTTGGGTTCCCTTTTATATTAACTGCCATTCTACTCTCATATTCTCTCTTTGCCAATCTTATTTTCATCTTCACATCCTCTCTCAACTTATTGTATTTGATCTGGTTCTCCCTTGAAGAATTCACTTAACATGCATCATACACCCTCTTTTTTTGTTTCATCATCTTCTCTATCTCCCTCATCATCCAAGGAGCCCTTGCTTTGGTTCCTTTACCCTTCCCTCTTATTGGAATGTACCTAGCCTGTACTTGGAACATCTCCTCCTTAAAGATTACCCATTGTTCCGTTACAGTTTTTCCTGTCAGTCTTTGGTTCCATTTTACCCTGGCTAGATTATTTGGCATCCCATTGAAGTTAGCCCTATTCCAGTTTAGAAGTTCCACTCTAGGTTGTTCCTTGCTTCTCTCCATTGATAATCTAAATCTTATGATACGATGATCACTCGTACCCAAGTGTTCTCCCACAGACAGTTGGTCGACCTGGCCCACCTCATTCCCCAGCACCAGATCCAGCAATATCTCCTTCCTAGTTGGGCTAAGAACACATTGGTCAAGGAAATTCTCCTGAACACATTTCAGAAATTCCTCCCACTCCTTTCCCTTTACCCTAGCATTATCCCAATCGATATTTGGGTAATTAAAGTCCCCCAATATCACCACTCTATAGCTCTTGCATATCTCTGCGATTTCCCTGCAGATTTGCTCCTCTACCTCCCTCTCACTATTTGGAGGCCTATAGAATACCCCCAATAGCGTGATCATATCTTTTTTGCTCCTCAGCTCTAACCAAATGGATTCTGTCCTTGTCCCCTCAAGAACATCCTCCCTTTCCAACACTACAATGTCTCCCTTAATCAGCACTGCCACCCCACCTCCCTTTTTTCTTTTCCTATCTTTTCTGAACACCTTGTACTCTTGAATATTAAGTGCCCAGTCCTCACCGTTTTTAAGCCATGTTTCCGTTATTGCCACAACATCATATTGCCACACATTATTCACCACACTTTATGCGTGAACGTACATGCATTCTAAACCCATTTTTAAATTTTTTGTAGTCTTTCTTAGTCTGCTCCTATCTAATATGGTACTACTACCACCGCCTCTAGTACTATCTTCTCTAACTCGAGGTGTTCAGCGCCTTCTTGGATGCTTCTCCTCCACTTTTTGCGGTCTTGGGCCAGGGATTCCCAGGTGTTGATGGGGATGTTACACTTTTTCAAGGAGGCGTTGAGGGTGTCCTTGAAGTGTTTCCTCTGCCCATCTGGGGCTCTCTTGCCGTGCCGGAGCTCCGAGTAGAGCGCTTGTTTTGGGAGTCTCGTATCGGGCATGCGGATAATGTGACCCGTCCATCGGAGCTGATCGAGCGTGGTCAAAGCTTCGATGCTGGGGATGTTGGCCTGAGCAAGAACACTGATGTTGGTGCGCTTATCCTGCAAATGGATTTGCAGGATCTTGCGGAGGCAGCATTGGTGGTACCTCTCCAGTGCTTTGAGGTGCCTGCTGTACATGGTCCATGTCTCTGAGGCATACAGCAGGGCGGGTATCACTGCTGCTCTGTAGACCATGAGCTTAGTGCCAGGTTTGAGGTCCTGGTCTTCTAACACTCTTTTCCTCAGGCGACCGAAGGCTGCACACCTCGAGTCTCTTCGCCGGGAGCAAGCGGAAGCCAAGCACAGGCAGCGCAAGGAGTGCACATCAACCGAAGCACCCCACCCACCCGCCCCTTCAACCACCGTCTGCCCCACTTGTGACAGAGACTGTAGGTTCCTCATTGGACTCATCAGTCACCTGCGAACTCATTTTTAATGTGGAAGCAAGTCATCCTCGGTTCCGAGGGGCTGCCTAAGAAGAAGATCTTCTCTCATACTATCCAGCACACTCACTCTTTATGCACCTTATCCCTCTTTTCTACTCCTATATGCTGGTGCCCATCCCCCTGTCAAGCTAGTTTAAACCCTCCCCAACAGCACTAACAAACCTCCCCGTGAGAATATTGGTCCCGGCTCTTTTAGTTACATTAGTTACTGCAATCTTTTGATAACAATTGTCATTTTATATTCCCCTCAAACAGCCATTTTGGAACTTGATTCTCATCAAATAAAATTACTTCAAGCATTCTTATTATGTTCTCCTTAATAGATACATGGTCAAAATACTGTGCTACCTGAAGACAAAAAAGCTAAAGTACAGTAGGTACAGAATATAATAATTACCAAATACATTGGCTTGGGTTTCCAATCGTAACATCAGCAGTAACCTAGTAAAACAAATGGGCTACTGTTTGTGTTACAATCAGAGAACCTAGCGCAGTATTTTTTGAGTATCAGACACCTGTGAATGCTTGTGATTGCAAAAGGGCTAGAGGGTATGAGTGTCTGCAGCTTATTCTGCAGCAGCAGCGACGAGAGGATAAAGAGCGGCCCGAGAGCGGACCTGAATTAAAGCAGCGGCGAGGCTCTGATTCAAAAACAACAAAAAATCAGAGTGATGTCACAGGAGAGCAGGTAGGTGATTGGTTGGTGAGTATTACAGGTTTTTTTTGCTCCCTAAGTTAGGGAAAGGGATTAAATTAAGAGCTGAGAAACTGTAACTTGCTAGTACCGATTAATTTAATAACTTAAACTAGGTAAAATAATCAAACAATAAAACTAAAATATCGATTGAATAAAAGCTTTAACTAATTAATTAATAAATAAAACAAGCTTAGAGATGGCAGGGCAGGTGGTGTGTCGTAACTGCAGCATGTGGGAGTTTGTGGAGAGCATTGCGATCCCGAGCAACCACATCTGCAGTAAGTGTCTGCAACTCGAGGAACTTCGGCTCAGAATTGTTGAGCTGGAGTACGAGCTGCAGACATTGCGATGCATCAGGGAGGGGGAGAGTTACCTGGGCACTTTGTTCCAGGAGGCAGTCACACCCTTTAGGTTAAGTAGTACTTTAGAGTTCGTCAGTGGTCAGGGACAGGAGGGTGTGACTGTGAATCAGGAAGGTATGGGGACCCAGGATGTGGTGATGCAGGAGCCTCAGCCCTGGACCTTGACCAACAGGTACGAGGTACTTGCTACCTATGTGGATGAGGAAAAGGACTGCAGGGAGGATGGGCAAACTGACCACGGCACCGTGGTACAGGGAGCCATCCAAGTGGGGGGAGAAGGAAGGAATGTGGTAGCAGTAGGAGACAGTATAAGTCAGGGGGATAGATACTGTTCTCTGCAGCTGTGAAAGAGAGCCCCGAAGGCTGTGTTGCCTGCCCAGTGCCAGGGTTAAGGATATCTCCTTAACCCCTGAGAAGAACTTGGAGTGGGAGGAGAAGGATCCAGTTGTCGTGGTCCATGTAGGAACCAATGACATAGATAGAACTAAGAATGAGGTTCTGCTGAGGGAATTTGAGGAGCTAGGGTCCAAATTAATAAGCAGAACCTCAAGGGTAATAATCTCTGGATTACTACCTGAGCCACGCGCAAATTGGCATAGGGTCAAGCAGATCAGAGTTAAATGCGTGGCTCAAAGAGTGGTGTGGGAAGAAGGGGCTTCAATTTATGGGGCAATGGCAGCAGTACTGGGGAAAGAGGGAGCTGTTCCGTTGGGACGGGCTCCACTTAAACCAGGCTGGGACCAGCGTCCTGGCGAACCAAATAACTAGAGCTGTAGATAGGGCATTCAACTAAAAAAAAGGGGGGTGTTCAGGTGAGGGGCAATTTAGAAATCTAAAGAAAAAGGTCAAGGCAATAGAGCAGTGTAGTGATTTGGGTAAAAATAAGCAGAGCGTGACAGGAAGGGACAGAGGCCTAGAAATTCGATGGGCTGCGCCACCAGTTAGCGCCTAAAGAGGGCACTCAGTGGCTTTAGCGCCACTGGCCATGCCTCCCGTGAAATTTAGCTGGGCGCTAATGGCGGCGTTAGCCTGTAGCGCTGCGCCACCACCGATGACATCATCGGTGTGCGCAGCGCCCTGCTATCGCCCCGAACGCGATATTGGGTTGCGCCCCCCCCTGTAGCGCCGGTCGCAAATTGCAACCGGTTCAGGGGGGCCTACCTCTGGTGGTAGTGGCGCAAATTAAAAGGGAGGTGCAGGGCGGCCATTTTTTTCGGTGGCCGCCTGCCAGCACCTCCTCGCGCCGCCCTCCCCGGCCTCCTGATCCCCCCCCCCCCGCCGGGCAGTGCCAGCTGTGTCCCAAGAGCCCGGCACTTCTCCTCGGTGCCGGGCTCTTTTGCCGGCACTCGCGATCAGAGATTGCGCTGGTGCAGGCCCCTCCCCTTTAAGAAGGGGAGGAAGGCCTGCAGTACCGCAGTGCCCCGCTTCCATTTGGGGTGCTCAAACTGAATATCCCGCTGGCGCTCCCAGCTCCTTCCGGGGCGGGACTTCCGGTGCCCAGGCGAGCTGGGGCGCCACCGAATTTTTAGGCCAGAGAGTTTAACGGTAGCAGTGCAGCAGAGAATAAGGTCAAAACAGGGAATAATGGTAAAAAATTTAAATTAAAAGCTCTTTATCTGAATGCATGAAGCATTCGTAACAAAATAGATGAACTAGTGGCACAAATAGAGATAAATGGGTTGGATCTAATAGCCATAAATCCCCAAGCCTGGATGAAATGTATCCCAGACTGTTAAGAGAAGTAAGAGAGGAAATATCAGAGGCTCTGACCATCATTTTCCAAACCTCTTTGACTGCAGGTGTGTTGCCAGAGGACTGCTAACGTGGTACCGTTGTTTAAAAATGGAGAAAGGGATAGACCGAGTAATTACAGGCCAGACAGCCTAACCTCAGTGGTGGGAAAATTATTGGAAAAAATTCTGAGGGACAGGATAAATCTTCATTTAGAAAGACACGGATTAATCAGGGACAGTCAGCATGGATTTGTCAAGGGAGGGTCGTGTCTGACTAACTTAATTGAATCTTTTGAGGAGGCAACAAGGAGGGTTGATGAGGGTTGTGCATTTGATGTAGTCTATATGGATTTTAGCAAGGCTTTTGATAAGGTCCTGCATGGCAGACTGGTCATGAAAGTAAAAGCCCAAGGTATCCACGGCAAAGTGGCAAGTTGGATCCAAAATTGGCTCAGAGGCAGGAAACAAAGGGTAATGGTCGAAGGGTGTTTTTGTGACTGGAAGGCTGGGGTTGTTTTCTTTGGAACAGAGGAGGCTGAGGGGAGACCTAATTGAGGTGTATAAAATTATGAGGGGCCTAGATAGAGTGGATAGGAAGGACCTATTTCCCTTAGCAGAAGGGTCAATAACCAGGGGGCATAGATTTAAAGTAATTGGTTGGAGGTTTAGAGGGGATTTGAGGAGTATGTTTTCACCCAGAGGGTGGTGGGGGTCTGGAACTCACTGCCTGAAAGGGTGGTAGAGGCAGAGACCCTCATCACATTTAAAAAGTACTTGGATATGCACTTCAAGTGCCATAACCTAGAAGGCTGCGGACCAAGTGCTGGAAAGTGGGATTAGGCTGGATAGCTCTTTGTCGGCCAGCATGGACAAGATGGGCCGAATGGCCTCCTGTGCTGTAAATTTCTATGATTCTATGATTACAGAGACGTGGTTGCAAGGTGACCAAGGTTGGGAACTAAATGTTCCAGGGTACTAAAAATGCTACAGTGAGAAAAACAAAGACTGGAGCTCTCACATGGGGATAAGGTCTAACCTGAAATAATCATGAACAAACTTTTAAAAAATATATAAACTTTCTTTTTTAAAAGTTGCTTAAAAATTGTAATTTTTATCATAATGCAGAAATTTGACACGCCACAAAATTATGATTAGTTTTTCAGGGCCATAATGTTTCTTTAACAGTCAACACTTTGTTAAAACCTCTAACCCAACAGGAGCTAACATTTAATGGGGTATTTAACAGCGATATTACCATGGAAAAGCCCAGGTTTTTGTCAGTTTCACTGATTACACCGATTGCCGGCTAAAGGTGGGTGTGAGTGGGGAGGGGGGGTGGGGGGGGGCGTCCACAGTGCAGCCAGTGCCAGAGCAGTGAATGACTGATGGCAATTTCAGGATTTCCATGTTTAGATGCGCAAGCGCTACATCCTGAAGTTGCAGTCAGTTTCAAAGGGGTAATAACGGCAGATACTTTTAGTTTGCCATTATTATCCATCGCAAATTCCGGCCATTGCATAGAATATACAGCACAGAAACAGGCCATTCAGGTCAACCAGTCAACGCCGGTGTTTATGCTTCACTCGAGCCTCCTCCCAACCTTCTTTTGCTAGGTTATTTGTGTCCTCCTAGCCTCCCAGAGATGTCGGGGAACATAGGGTCTAATGAGAGGGAGGAACTGAATGAAATCAATATTTGTAGGGAAATGGTGTTAGGGAAATTGACGGGATTGAAGACCGATAAATTCCCAGGGCCTGATAATCTACATCCTAGGGTACTTAAGGAAGTGGCCCTAGAAATAGTAGATGCATTGCTGGTCATCTTCCAAAATTCTATAGACTCTGGAATAGTTCCCATGGATTGGAGGGTAGCTAATGTAACTCCACTATTCAAAAAAGGTGGTAGAGAGAAAATGGGGAATTATAGACCGGTAAGCCTGACATCAGTAGTGGGTAAAATGCTAGAGTCCATATAAAAGATGTAATAGCAGAGCACTTGGAAAACAGTGACAGGATCGGACAAAGTCAACATGGATTTACAAAAGGTAAATCGTGCTTGACTAATCTACTGGGATTTTCTGAGGATGTAACTGGTAGCATAGATAAGGGAGAACCAGTGGATGTGGTGTATTTGGACTTTCAGAAGGCTTTCGATAAGGTCCCGCATAAGAGATCAGCGTGTAAAGTTAAAGCACGTGGGATTGGGGGTAAGGTACTGACTTGGATAGAGAACTGGTTGGCAGATAGGAAGCAAAGAGTTGGAATAAATGGGTCTTTCTCCGAGTGGCAGGCAGTGACTAGTGGTGTACTGCAGGGATCAGTGCTAGGACCCCAGCTATTCACAATATATATTAATGATCTAGACAAGAGAACTAGATGTAATATCTCCAAGTTTGCAGATGACACAAAGCTGGGTGGGCGTGTGTGCTGTGAGGAGGATGCCGAGAAACTCCAGTATGATTTGGACAGGTTGGGTGATTGGGCAGATGCATGGCAGATGCAGTATAATGTGGATAAATGCGAGGTTATCCACTTTGTTGGCAAAAACAGGAAGGCAGATTATTATCGGAGCGGCAATAGATTGCGAGAAGCGGAAGTGCAACGAGACCTGGGTGTCCTTGTGCACCAGTCGCTGAAGGTAAGCATGCAGATGCAGCCGGCGGTTAAGAAGGCAAATGATATGTTGGCCTTCATAGCAAGAGGATTCGAGAACAGGAGCAAGGATGCCTTGCTGCAGTTGTACAGGGCCTTGGTGAGACCACACCTTGAGTATTGTGTGCAGTTTTGGTTGCCTTATCTGAGGAAGGATGTTCTTGCCATGGAGGGAGTACAGCGAAGATTCACCAGACTGATACCTGGGATGGCAGGAATGACTTATGAGGAGAGATTGGGTCGATTGTGTAATGATCAGTAACCTGTCATTCTAGAATGGTACACTAGGTGGAGCTGTATGTTGCTGTATGTTTAGCTGTATATATAAGAGTGGGCTACCCATGATGCACTAGTCTACCCAGAAGGCAGTAGTCAAGATGGATGCTGTAGAGGTCCACATGGCATGAATAAAGGGACTAGCTCAAGCTAGCTGTTCATAATGAAAACGACTAGTTAGTAATGAACATAACATGGTACCAGGATTGGTAAAATCTGCTGAAAATTGTGAAACGCGACATGGAGCATTTGAAGCCACCAGAGGGTTTGAAACTCACGGGGAATGTCGACTGCAATTGGCGGACTTTCAAACAACGATTCGAACTCTATATTGCAGCCATCGGGTTCGGTACGATGCCAGACGCAAGGAAAATAGCATTGCTGCTCACGGTTGCAGGCCCGCAGGCGATAGAGGTATTTAATACATTTGTATTTGATCAAGAGGAGAACAGAGAAAAATTGGAAGATGTGCTAAAGAAGTTTGATACACATTGTTCTCCCAAAAAGAATGAAACCTATGAGAGGTACATGTTCCGTTCATGGACACAGCAGCAAAATGAGACTTTTGATAGCTTTGTGACCGAACTGAAACTGAAAGCACAGACATGTAATTTCTCTGAACTGAAATCATCCATGATTCGTGACCAGATTGTGTTTGGTATTCATGATAAAAAGGTCAGGGAACGTCTGTTGAGAGAAACCGAACTAACATTGGAAAATGCTGTGAAAATATGCCAAGCCAGTGAGCTAGCTCAAAAGCACGCGAAGACTTTCAGTGAAAATAATAATAATGCGATTGTAGTAAGTGATAGTGCTGCTGTCGGTGCTGTGTCCTACAAGGGGAAGAAACGTGGGCAGAACAGAAATGCAAAGCAATTGGAGGATGGAATTTTTAATTGTAAATGCTGTGGTTACAAACACCAGTCACGACAATGCCCAGCGTTTGGAAAAATGTGCACAAAATGTCATGGAAAGAATCACTTTGCCAAACAATGCTTTTCAAAAGTAAAAACAAAGAAAGGGCAACAAGTCCAAGTTAATGTGATTGAGGACACTGATTTAAGTGAGACATTTTCTGTAGGAATGGTGTCATGTGACAATATCAAAAAGGATACAGAAAATGTGCAGCCCTCAGGAATTAACAATGCTGAACATAAAGTTAATGCAGTAAAAGAGGACAAATGGATGATCCCACTGCAGGTAAATGGAGCATTAGTTACATTGAAACTAGACACTGGGGCAAAAGCAAACTTAATCAGTATGAGTGACATTAAAAACATGAAAGAAAAGCCCAAAATACAGAAAAAGTCAGTACTACTGAAGAACAATAATGGACAGAAAATAGATAGCTTAGGTGTATGCAGACTTAAAGTGACAGTCAAAGACAAAGTGCAGCACGGTGGCATAGTGGTTAGCACTGTTGCCTCACAGCGCCAGAGACCCGGGTTCGAATCCGGCCTCGGGCGACTGTGTGGAGTTTGCACATTCTCCCCGTGTTTGCGTGGGTTTCCTCCGGGTGCTCCGGTTTCCTCCCACAGTCCAAAGATGTGCGGGTTAGGTTGATTGGCTATGATAAATTGACCCTTAGTGTTAGGGGGATTAAATACGTGGGGTTACGGGGATAGGGTGGGATATGTGTTGGTGTAGGGGTTACGGGGATCGGGTGGGATATGTGTCGGTGCAGGCTCGATGGGCCAAAATGGCCTCTATCTGCACTGTGGGGTTTCTGTGATTCTTTCTGTGACTCTGTGATCTCATGTTTTCTGTTGTGGCTGAAGGACTTGATTCACTACTAGGTGACAAAGCTTGTGAGGACTTAGAACTGGTCAAGAGAGTCTAAGAGCCAACAGACTGGGTTAACTCCATGGTATGTGTAAAGAAAAAGAACAATGATCTAAGAATATGCATGGATCCAAAGGACTTAAATGCAAACATAAAACGTGAACACTACCAGATTCCCAAGCGAGAAGAAATCACCAGTGAAATGTCAGGTGCCAGATACTTCACAAAGCTCGATGCCTCACAAGGATTTTGGCAACTAAAACTGGATGAAGAAAGCACCAAATACTGTACCTTCAACAAACCATTTGGCAGGTATTGTTTCCTCAGAATGCCTTTTGGGATAATATCTGCATCTGAAATCTTTCATAGAGCGATGGAACACATAATTGAAGGTCTGGAAGGAGTTCGGGTCTATGTTGATGACATCATCATCTGGGGCTCCACACTGAAAGAACACAATGAGAGACTGACTAAAGTGCTACAGAGCATACACCGGAATGGACTGAAGCTCAACAAAGCCAAGTGTCAGTTTGGCGTCCTGGAAGTCACTTTCCTAGGAGATAATCTATCTGGTAAAGGAATAGAGCCAGATATGGAAAAAGTAAACGCCATACTCAACATGCCCGACCCACTGACAAAAAAGGAGTGCTACGCATCATGGGGATGATAAACTTCATTGGAAAGTTCATTCCTAACTTGTCAGCCAAGACAGCCTGTCTGCGAGACCTGCTACGTAAAACAAATGAGTTCGCATGGACAGAAAGACATGAACAAGAGAGGATAAACCTCAAAACAGTGCTGACAACCACACCTGTACTCACCTTCTTTGACCCAACAAAGAGAATCAAAGTGTCAACGGATGCATCAAAAGATGGCCTAGGTGCGGTCTTGCTACAAGCAGAGGGTGAAGATTGGAAGCCTGTTGCCTATGCCTCCAGGTCTATGACTGATTCTGAGTGTTGATATGCCCAGATTGAAAAGGAATGTCTCGGCTTGGTAGTTGGACTAGAAAAGTTTCATAGCTACATATATGGACTTCCCACCTTCACAGTTGAGACAGACCACTGCCCATTGGTTGCCATCATAAAAAAAAACCTGAATGAGATGTCTCCAAGGATTCAACGACTCATGATGAAGCTGCAAAGATATGACTTTGAACTGATCTACACACCAGGCAAATACATAGTGCTAGCAGATGCACTATCCCGAGCACCCACAATGAGTCATGTGAACTCTACTGAAGAAGACGTGGATGTTCATGTGAGTATGGTCACTGCTGCGCTGCCCGTGTCAGACACAAAATCAAAGCAAATAGCAGAAGAAACAGTAAAAGACAGTAATAGAGAACATTCATCATGGTTGGCCAAAAGGTTCCTGTCCAAAATACTTTCACATCAGGTCAGAGTTGAGTGTCGCAAGTGGACTATTACTAAAACAGAACAGAATAGTCATTCCACAGGCTCTACGTCGAGACATGCTCAAAAGGATTCATGAGGGACACCTCGGAATTGAAAAGTGCAAAAGGAGAGCAAGAGACACTGGGCTAGATTTTCAGCATAGGCAGTTTTGGGGCGCTAACCTTAGCGCCCGCCCGAAGTTAGCGCCCGCCCCAAAGTAGCGCCCCGTTGCCGGGAATTCAGTGGCTTCGCCCTAAGAGGTTGGTGGAGCGCTAAAAGAGGCGTTCCACTACTCTCTTTAGGCGCTAAGCCGGCGGTCCAGAGGGATAGCGCCCAGGCGGGGCGCAGCGCGGGTGCGGTCATTTTTGGACTGACAGCAGACCCCGTGGCGCCGACCAGCTCTTAAAGGGGGAAGGGACGAATTGGTCTGCTGCCACGCCCTGCACACTGCAGCCTTGCAAAGAGGCCTCAACACTGCTGCTCAGCCCCAGGGAGTCATGGCAACGCCAGAGAAGGCCCGTCAGCGTGCCCTGCGCTTCTCAGAGGGTGATCTGGACATAATGGTCACAGCTCTGGAGGTGAGGTGCAAGATCTTGTTCCCAGAGGGTGGGAGGAATCCAACCCACCACGACTACACCAAAGCCTGGAAGCAGATCGCCCAGAGGGTGACGTTCACCGGCGATGCCCCCAGGACCCACAAACAATGTCGTAAAAAATACAACGACCTGACCAGGATTGTCAAGGTGAGTAGCCTTTCCAGTCTCCTCCTCATTCTTGCATGTACACCTGACATGATGGGCAAAGGGAGCTGAAAGTCCTGTTGGCCAGCCCTCAGCCAGCAGCATTGGGACAGTCATGAGCATCAAATGGCCATTCGGCACTCTACACTTTGGCCAAGCTATTCCACCATGGGAGGCTGTGCACACTACATCAGGGCTTCACTCTGGCCAAGCTATTCCACCATGGGAGGCAGTGCACACTACATCAGGGCTACACTGCGCACTTACAGCCCGTCCTTTCTCTTGCAGGCTAAAGTAGCCTTTAATCGCCAGGCCCGTGCCAGGGGTGGCCGCGCCAAGCTGCAGAAGCTCACTCGGCTGGAGGAGCGCGTGTGTGTGCTCATGGGAGCCCGTGTGATCGTCCCCACAGCGTGCGGAGTATCCGACCCTCCACTGCCCGGCAATGGTAAGGACCTCGCCTTTTGGCCCTCTCGCGTCGCACTGGCCCATCCGAGCTACCTCCTTTGCCACTGTCCCACCAATGCGCTGAATGCCACCAGTCCTAACTCCCTCGCTGACGCCGTCTCCTCACTCTGAAGCTACTCTTGTGCATTCCTGCTTTCAGCTGGTGACGACCAGGACCCTGAAGCTGCCAGTGACAGCACCTCCGAGCAGGAGGAGGAGGAGGAGCAAGCCGGACCATCGGGGGAACAGTCACGTCCCGCAGGAGAGGAGGAAATGCTTGACACCTCCTCACTGGACGAGTGCCTGGAGGAACTGTCGCAGGGCAATGCAGCTTCTGGGACCAGTGGCGTCCAGCCACCCAGGAGCCATGCGCGTGGCCCGCGGCCTTCCCCCCCAAAGGGGGGAAGGATCAGAGGGGAGTGCTGCTGATCGGCACACTCGCCGCCACCAACGTGGCAAGGGTCCCTTAGTTCGGCCCCCTCCTCCCCAGCGGGAGAGTCGCGACTCCAGTCCGGACACCTTCACCTCGGAGGAGGTGCGGAAGCTGGATAAGATGGCCAAGGATTCGGACCGGTGCCACATGGAGCTCATGAGCGTGGTGGGGCGCATGCCTGAGGCCATCGAGTCGCTGGCGACCAGTGTGCGCGAGTTCGGGGCAGCAACTGCTGCGAGTGGCCGCATGCTGACTGATGCCGTCAAGACCCTGGCGGATGTGATGCGCGCGCACACCAGGACAACAGGGGCACTCACTGCTGCCACACGCGCTGTCTCAGGCAGACATTGCCAGGGCAGCCGCCGCGCTGGACCATCCCAGCAAGCCGCCCCTCGGCTGATTGTTGCGGATCCTGCAGTGCGGGCCCGGCCGAGTGCCACCGCGCCACAGCACCAGCCAGCGCATCCCAGACGCCAGCTGGCCCACATTGCGCCATCCGTCGCCGCCATTCCCCCACTGGGGCGTCAAGGGCAAGCGGCTGCAGCTGATGGTGGCCAGGCTCAGGTGCGCCACTCAGCAGACGGCCCCTCGAGGCCCAAACGCCGTGTAGGCCGCCCCCCAGCGGCATCTGGCGGAAGGGCATCTGAGCCTCAGGCACCTTCCCCCAGCCTCGCAGCAGCCACTGGGCAGAGCTTGCGAAGGAGCAGCAGGCCGGGCAGGGGAGGCAAAAGGCTGGGCAAGGTCTCGCCCTCGCGGGCCACTCAGTAGAGGGTGTGGCCAGCTTTCCTTTTATATGGCGGTGGCCATCTTTATTTTGCCCATGGTTGTGTTGTTGGAGGGCTTATTTTTTGCGTTAGGCCGACGTTGAGGCCCGGTTTGAAGAAAGGTGGAGTGACTCCTCCCCAGTTTGTGGGAGTGAGTCATTTGTTGGGCTTTTTGTGGGGCCCGTTTATTGTTTTTGGGGATTCATGTGGGAAGGGCTTTTCATTTTTGTGTAATAAAAAATTATCTTTATTCATGCAGTCTCCATGGTTGTTCTTCTTAGTGTTTGTTGGCTTCGCCGGCTGAGGGGTTGCGGAGCGGCTGCATTCATCTTCCCTCATGGCCCCTGGCCATTCCCTGACAGGGGGCTTAGAAGTACCGTGTAATAAGGTGGCGTCGTGCGGCCCTTGGCCCTGGTCGCTCCCTCCTGGGAACGTACTCCTGCTCCTCCTCCTCCTCCTCCTCATGCTCCTCCTGCTCCTCCTCCTGAGGTGCTGGTCCAATGTCAGGTGGCAGTGCCTGAGTCCTGCGGATAGCCAGGTTGTGTAGCATGCAGCAAACCACCACAAATTGGGAGACCCGGTCCGGCGAATACTGGAGAGCTCCTCCGGAGCGATCAAGGCAGCGGAACCGCTGCTTGAGGACCCCAATAGTTAGCTCGATGATGTTGCGGGTGGTTTGATGGCTCTCGTTGTAGGCCTCTTCAGCAGCGGTCCTGGGCGCGCGGAGCGGGGTCATGAGCCAGGTGCACAAAGGATAGCCTTTGTCCCCGAGTAGCCATCCTCTTGGGGGAGGCTGTGCCTGGAACATGTCATGCACAGTACTCTGCCGCAGGATAAAGGCATCGTGGCTGCTGCCTGGGAAGCTGGCATTGACTGCCATGATGCGCTGCTTGTGGTCACAGACCAGCTGCACATTCAGAGAATGGTAGCCCTTCCTGTTGCGATACTGCTCGCCATGCTCCAGAGGGGCCCGCAAAGCCACATGCGTACAGTCAATGGCGCCCTGCACCAAGGGGAATTCCCCGAGTCTGGAAAATCCCAATGCGCGCTGATGCTGGCTCTCCAGGGCCATGGGGAAGGAGATGAATTGGCTTCTCCTTCTGAACAGTGCTTCGGTCACCTGGCGGATGCAGCGATGCGCGCCGTACTGGGAGATGTTTGCTATGTCCCCAGCAGCGTATTGGAAGGAGCCGGTGGCATAGAAGTTCAATGCCACCGTCACCTTCACTTCCACCGACAGAGACGTCCTGCACCTGAGCTTTGGCCGCAGATCTCGGCGAAGCAGGTGGCAGATCTCTGCAATCACCTCCTTTCGGAATCGGAGCCTTTTAACACATCGCGCGGCACTCATGTTTAGGTAGGAGCGCTGCTGGCGGTATAGCCTGACTGGGTAAGGCCTACGTGGCCGACGCCTGTAGCCCCCTCTGCCTCTAGCCAGGGCTGCCCCTCTCACAATGCGTCTGCGAGCCCTACGGACATGGAGCTGCAGCTCCGCATTGGCACCCCATGCAACCCCCATCAAATCCTGGCAAACACTCAAATTTCCAAAAGGCCACTTGCAGCGCTCTGGCCTGTGTCCAAAAATACCTGAGCTCTTGCTGCTTGAAACCAGTTAGCTATCCTCCTTGTTGTGTCTCCAGAAATGCGTTGCACAAGAGTGTTTTCTGAAAAAAGGCTGGCCTTTATACTGGAGAGCACCACGTCCCCTTTAATTTGCGCCCCCCGGGGCCCGCGCTGGTTGTGTTGCGTTCCTTTTTCCAAACGCTCCGGCCGCCAGCCGCACAATGGGGCGGCCCGACTGAAGTTTGGAATCGGGGTGCACAAAGGGCGTTGCACGAGGATGTGACGTCATTTTCCGCGCGCGCATCCGGGCGGGCGCTAAACTTTGCGCCGGCGCTAACGGGCAACTTAATTTGGGGCGGGGCGCAAACTGCGCTGCGCACGGGCGCTACACGCATAGCGCCCGAAAATCACTTCTCTTAAGGCGCTAACTGCTGGCGCTATCAACTGAAAATCTAGCCCACTGTTTATTGGCCTGGCATAAATAAGGACATTGAGAACATGATAGGCAAATGTGAGACATGTCAGAAACACCAAAACAAACAAACAAAGGAACCAATGATAGTAGCTGACTTACCAACAGCACCATGGCAAAAGGTTGGTATGGACCTTTTTCATTTGAATGGTAAAGAATATCTAATAGTGATTGACTACTATTCTAACTATCCTGAGATGGCACTGCTCTCAAGCACCACAGCAAGCAGTGTCATAATGCATGCTAAATCCATCTTCGCCAGACATGGAATTCCCAGGATTGCCGTTAGCGACAATGGTCCGTGCTTCAACTGTAAGGAGTGGCAACAGTTTGCAGCACAGTATGACTTTCAGCACATCACATCCAGTCCTCTGTATGCTCAGTCGAACGGTAAGGCAGAAAAAGGTGTTCAAGTTCTCAAACAGCTACTGAAGAAAGTGACAGAAAGCAAGTCTGATCCTTATCTCGCCCTGCTGAGCTACCGAGCCTCACCTTTAGACTCTGGTTCTTCACCTGCTGAACTCCTAATGGGTCGCAAGTTGCGTACCACGCTACCCTGCTATGCAAAAGAAAAGCAGAGTAAGGAACTGAGACAGAGACTTCAACTGTTAAAGCTGAAACAGAAATTATACTATGACAAGTCATCCAAAACTCTGAAACCATTGACAAGGGATGATGTTGTCAGGATTGAGGATCCAGATGCATGGAACAGGAAAGCTACAGTTCTTGAGGAAGTAGGACCAAGGTCATACACTGTTAAAACTAAGGAAGGACAGATTCTCAAGACGAACCGCCGTTCCCTCCTAAAAGCACAAGAAACTATCCAAGAGCAAATCGATCACAATGCCGCAACTGAATCTTGTCACTCACCACCAGAACAATCTAACACAAACACACATACAGGCTCTCATGAAAACACATCAGACTTACCCGTGCTGAGAAGATCCACACGTGAAGTAAAAAAGCCTGATAGACTTAATCTTTGAGTATAAAGTAAAGCTTTGAAAATGTGTTGACTGTTGTGAAAATGTTTATGTTTATAGAGCACTAACAAAAGTGTTACTGATATCATCTTTATCGTTTTTCTTGAAAGTTGATTGATATTGATTTTGTTTAACCTCAAGGAAAGGGGATGTAATGATCAGTAACATGTCATTCTAGAATGGTACACTAGGTGGAGCTGTATGTTGCTGTATGTTTAGCTGTATGTATATAAGAGTGGGCTACCCATGATGCACTAGGCTACCCAGAAGGCAGTAGTCAAGATGGATGCTGTAGAAGTCCACATGGCATGAATAAAGTGACGAGCTCAAGCTAGCTGTTCATAATGAAAACGACTAGTTATTAATGAACATAACAGATTGGGCTTATATTCGCTGGAGTTTAGAAGAATGAGAGGGGACCTCCAGTCCCTCTATATCCTTTTTATAATATGGCGACCAGAATTGTACACAGTACTCCCCAAGTGTGGTCTAACCAAGGTTCGATACAAGTTTAGCTTAACTTCACTACTTTTCAATTCTATCCCTCTAGAAATAAACCCTAGTACTTGGTTTGCTTTTTTATGGCCTTGTTAACCTGTGTCACTACTGTTAGTGATTTCTATATTTGTACTCCCTTTGCTCCCCTACCCCAACCAAACTCTCACCCTCCAAGTAATAAGTGACCTCCCTATTCTTCCTACCAAAATGTAATGCCTCACATTTATCAGTGTTGAATTTAATTTGCCAATTATATGCCCATTTTGCAAGTTTATTAACTCTCCCTGTAATTTGCTACAGTCTTCGTCAGTATTAACTATCCCCACCAATTTGGTGCCATCCGCAAATTTAGAAATTGTGTTTTTGATTCCAAAGTCTAAATCATTAATATAAATTGTGACAAATGAGTAGGCCATTCAGCCCATCGAGCCTGTTCCACCATTCAATAGCTGATCTGCGACCTAACTCCTTTGGCCTATATCCCATAATACCTTTGGTAAACAAAAAGCTATCAATCTCAAAATTAGCAATTGATCTAGCACAAATTGCCACTTGTGGAAGAGAGTTCCAAACTTCTACCACTGTTTGTGTGTAGAAGTGTTTCCTAATTTCACTCCAGAAAATCTGGCTATAATTTTTAGACTATGCCCCCAGTCGTAGAATCCCCAACCAGCGGAAATAGTTTGGGGGAAAAATTCGGGTAATTTGCGCCTGGGCGCGGTGCCGCCAACGCCTCCCGCGAAATTCAGCGGGAGGTTAGCAGCGGCGGTAACCGTTAGCACCCCACGGCGCTGCGCCTCTGGCCATGACATCATCACCATGCGCAGCACCCCGCTTGTGCCCCGGCTGCGATCTTCGGTAGCGCCCCTGACTTACCGCCAGACACTATGTACAACAGGGTCGGGGGGCCTACCTGCGGCCAGAGCGGCACAAATTAAAGGGGAGGTGCCGGGTGGCCACTTTTGTTGCTGACCGCCTGCCAGTACCTGCCCCCGTTGCTGTCCCCAGCCTTCTGTGCAGCAGCCCCGCTCTTTTGCCGGCACTCCAATCCCTGGTGGCCCAGTTGGGCCCTGAGTTGAGCTGCGCAAGGCCTCTCCCCTTTAATAAGGGGAGGAAGGCCTGCAGTACCACGACACGTAGCGCCGTGATATTCACTCGCAGCACCCCAAGAGGGAGGTGGGGCGCTTCCAATAGCGCCCTGCCTCCCTCTTGGGACACTACCAGTGAATTTCGGGTGCGGGGGTGCTAAATTTTTCCCCCTTTCTCTCTATCTACCCTATCTGTTCCCCTTAATATCTTGAAAACTTCGATCAGATCGCCCCTTAACCGTCCAAATTCTAGGGAATACAACCCTAATTTGTGCAATCTCTCCTCATAACATAACTCTTGAAATGCAGGTATCATTCTGTAAACCTACACTGCAACCCCTCCAAGGCCAATATATCCTTCCTAAGGTGTGGTGCCCAGAACTGCTCACAGTGCTCCAGGTGTGGTCTAACCAGGGTTTTGTATAGCTGCAGCATAACTTCTACTCCACCCCTCCCCACCTTGTATTCTAGTCCTCTCGATATAAAGGCCAGCATTCCATTAGACTTTTTGATTGGAGATTTGACTGCAGAATTGCAAATGTTACACCCTTGTTCAAAAAAGGGTGTGAGGTTAAACCCAGCAACAACAGGCCAGTCAGTTTATTCTCGGTAGTGGGGAAGCTTTTAGAAACAATAATCAGAGACAAAATTAACAGTCAATTGGACAAGTGTGGCTTTATTAAGGAAAGCCAGCACGGATTTTTTAAAAGCAAATCGTGTTTAACTAACTTGATCGAGTTTTTTGATGAGATAATAGAGAGGGTTGATGAGGGCAATGCGGTTGACGTGGTGTACATGGACTTCCAAAAGTTGTTTGACAAAGTGCCACATAATAGGCTTGCCAGCAAAGTTGAAGCCCATGGAATAAAAGGGATACAAAATTGGCTAAGTGACAGGGAACGGAGAGTAGTGGTGAACGGTTGTTTTTCAGACTGGAGGAAGGTACACAGTGGTGTTACCCAGGGGTCGGTACAAGAACCACTGCTTTTCTTGATATATATTAATGGCATGGGGGGCAAAATTCGGTTGCTTTGCACCTCCCACGAAATTCAGCCTGCGGTAGCTGGTAGCGCCCCGCGGCGCTGCACCTCCAACAATGATGTCATCACAATGCGCAGCGCCCCGCTCGCGCACCGGCCGCAACTTTGGTTGCGGCCCCTGACATACAACCGGACGCTATATCCAACAGGGTCAGGGGGGCGTACGTGCGGCCGGGGCGGCGACATTTAAAGGGGAGGTGCTGGGCAGCCATTTTTTTGCCGGTCGCCTGCCAGCACCTGCCCCCTCTGCTGACTCCCCCGCGGGGTGCTGGCACCCCGCTCCCTGGTGGCCCCCGGTTCACACAGCGCAAGGCCCCTCCCCTTTAATAAGGGGAGGAAGGCCTACAGTACCGTGGCACTACGTCCCGGCATGCGTGGCTGCAACACGTAGCACCGCAATATTGAGCTGGACCGCCCCAAGAGGGAGGGGGAGCGGTTCCAGAAGCGCCCCGCCGAAGTTAGCGCCCAAAGGTGGTGCGGCCCAATTTTTGCCCTTTGGACTTGGGTGTACAGGGCACAATTTCAAAATTTGCAGATGACATAAATATTGGAAGTGAGGAAGATAGTAATAGACTTCAAGAAGACATAGACAGGCTGGTGAAATGGGCGGACACGTGGCAGATGAAATTCAATGCCGAAAAGTGCAAAGTGATACATTTTGGTAGGAAGAACAAGGAGAGGCAATATAAACTAAAGGCTATAATTCTAAAGGGATGCATGAACAAAGAGACCTGGGTGTATATGTGCAATTCTAGGCACCGCACTTTAGGAAGGAAGTGAAGGCCTTAGAGAGGGTGCAGAAAAGATTTATGAGAATGATTCCAGGGATGAAGGACTTAAGTTACGTGGATAGACTGGAGAAGCTGGGGTTGTTCTCCTTAGAGCAGAGAAGGTTGAGAGGAGAATTGATAGACGTGTTCAAAATCATGAGGGGTCTGGACAGAGTAGATAGAGAGAAACTGTTCCCATTGGCGGAAGGGTCGAGAACCAGAGGACACAGATTTAAGGTGATTGGCAAAAGAACCAAAGGCGACATGAGGAAAAACTTTTTACTCAGCGAGTGATTAGAATCTGGAATACACTGCCTAAAAGGATGGTGGAGGCAGACTCAATCGCAGCTTTCAAAAAGGAATTGGATAAGTACCTGAAGGAAAAATATTTTTAGGGCTACAGGGAAAGGGCGGGGGAGTGGGACTAGCTGAAGTGCTCCTGCAGAGAACGGGCACGTATGGCTCCCTTCTGTGCTGTAACCATTCTATGATTCTATGATTATACTGGCTTCTTACATACTAGGTTAGAAAGGAATCCTGTACGCATTGTAGGAACTCCATTCCCTTATCCCCGTTACCTACCTCTCCTGGTCAATTAATTTCAGGGTATTTGAAATCCCCCATGATTGTTATTCTATGTTTGTTACTCATTTCCCTAATTTGTTTGCATATTTCTTCCTGTACCTCCCTTACACGATTAGGTGGTCTGAAGACCATTCCGTTAGTGTGATTGATCCTTCTTTATCTCTTATTTCTATCCATGTGGATTCTATTTCTGTCTTACTGATGGCTGTTATTTTTTTCTACTGCCATTATCACTAATAAATACAGCTACTACACCTCGTCTTATTCTCACTCTATCTTTTCTAACTATATTATACCCGGCAATGTTTAATCCCCAGTCCTGATTTTTCTGTAGCCATGTCTCAGTAATCCCGACTATATCTGGTTCTTCGCAACGTATTATTGCATTGCTCTACAGATAGTTTCACTCATTTTTAATAGCAGTTCCTCGCTTTATTTTTAACTGTCTTTTTACTTCCCAGTTCTATAATTCTATTTATTCCATGGCCATTCACGTCTTCCCTTAGTTTAGTCTGTCCCAAGCTCTCCATTCCTGTTTTGTTTATATTTAAGCTTGTTTCATTTCTTGTAGATCCCTCCCCCGCCCCCTCCCCCCACCCCCGTCTTACTAGTTTAAAACCTTTGCTACCTCCCTATTTACTCTCTCCGCTAGGACACTGGTCCCATTTAAAGAATACATGTCAGCAAAAAATGGGAGTAGGAACTGGGAAAAATCATCACAGAATGTAGCAAAAAAAACCTTCAGCTCAGAGACAGCACAAAGTGTTCTTCAAACGTAACAGAATAAGTATCAAACAGACAGCACAAACTGATATTCAAAGTTGACAAGAAGCAGACAGTAAACTGCTGACAACAAACTCAATCAGATGGGGCTAAATCTAAACAGAAAGGGGGAAGAGGCATTGAAACCCTCATTAACGGAGAAAGGAAAATAAATAAATGAACAGTCAACAACCACAACAACAACTTGTATTTATATAGCGCCTTTAAAGTAGTAAAACATCCCAAGGCGCTGCACAGGAGTATTTTAAGACAAATAATATTGACACCGATCCACATAAGGATAAATTACAGCAGGTGACCAAAAGCTTGGTCAAAGAGGTAGGTTTTAAGGAGCGTCTTAAAGGAGGAAAGAGAGGTAGCGAGGCAGACAGGTTTAGGCAGGGAATTCCAGAGCTTAGGGCCCAGGCAACAGAAGGCACGGCCACCAAAGGTTGAGCGATTATAATCAGGGATGCTCAAGAGGGTAGAATTAGAGGAGCGCAGATATATTGGGGGATTGTAGAGCTGAAGGAGATTACAGAGATAGGGAGGGGCGAGGCCATGGAGGGATTTGAAAACAAGGATGAGAATTTTGAAATCGAGGCGCTGCTTAACCGGGAGCCAATGTAGGTCAGCGAGCACAGGGGTGATGGGCAAACAAGACTTGGTGTGAGTTAGGACACGGGCAGCCCAGTTTTGGATGACCTCAAGTTTATCTAGGGCGGAATGTGGGAGGCCAGCCAGGAGTACATTGGAATAGTCAAGTCTAGAGGTAACTGAAAGGGTTAAAAGCAAATCCTTTCAGTGTTTAAAATGTAGGGCAAACAAATTACTTCAGACAAAGGAAAAAGAGAGGGGTCATGTGCAAGATCACTAAGAGCTGAGAAGAAACCAGGTGGCAATAAACCAGCCCAGCCCAAGGACATTATACAATGGAGCCTTACAAGAACAGGATAAGACACAGCCACCAAGCTACACACAGCTAATGCTGAAGTGTGAGAAAGATTTAATAAAGCTGTCAGCTAAACTTAAAGTAGTAACATAAAGAAACAAAATGACTTGCGTAGATTATTAAAGAAGCCTCAGCCTAGCAAATATGGTCTGGCAGCCTGTAGAACCAGACGTCATAATCCAGGTGGCAGAGATAAGAAACAGAACAGAACGAATGGGCTCAGTTACAAACGAGTTGTTGATACTGTAACCTATGACCTGCAGCCCAGTATTGCAGACCAAGAAGGGTCACGAGGGCCTAACCGCCAGAATCATTGCAGGGGAGGATTAATTAGCTATTGTATTGAAGGGGTTAAATTGAACCCTCTCAGAATTCGGACAGCCGAGGTGACCACTACTTAAGTGATGCCAGCAAAATTAAAATCAGAACAAAGGAGTGGGGTCATGTGAAAGTGACTAAAAGAAACCAGGTTGAGATAAGAAATATCACAATAAAAATTGACTTACGTAAAAAGGCAAAACTAAACAAAGAACAGTGTGAGAAGCTTCGAAAAACCAAGATAAGACGCAGTTGTGGGACCAGACAGAATATGTGCGTTTTGCGTAAGTGATAAGGAATATGCTGCTTTAGCTAAAAATTGTAGACACAGCAGAATATAGGGGTCATGGTAATTTGACCTGTGACCAAAGGCACAGTAAGATGTAACTAACCTTTACTAATACTGAAAAGAATCCATATGTGATCAGGTGATTATTGTAATACAATGTGATCAGGTGATTATTGTAGTACAATGTGATTGGATGAAAATAGAATAAAAAGCTGTACCAACCAAGAGAGAATGAGAAGGTGCTCGCACAGACTGCGGGGTCTGAGACGCTTCTCCCAGAGCTCTGATAATAAACTGCATCTTTTTACTTTTACACGGTTTAGATGTGAATTTATTTTCACCCCAACAGTAACAAAGGCATGGATGAGGGTTTCAGCAGCAGATGAGCTGAGGCAGGGGTGGAGATGGGCGATGTTACGGAGGTGGAAGTAGGCAGTCTTAGTTATGCTGCGGATATGTGGTCGGAAGTTCATTTCAGGGTCAAATATGAGACCAAGATTGCGAACAGTGTGGTTCAGCCTCAGACAGATGTTAGGGAGAGGAATGGAGTCAGTGGCTAGGGAACGGAGTTTCTGGCGGGGACCGAAAACAATGGGCTGGATTTTGTCATTGGGGTCGGGTTGGGGGCGGGTCAGGTGGTCGGCAGGTCGCGCCCCTGCCTTTGATGTGAGGTGGGATAATTTCGCGATTTTGCCCTAATTGGGCACTTGATTTCCAGCGTGTGGGAACCCCAGTCCAATGAGTCTTTTGATACTGAAACTCGCCTCCGATGACGTCATCTATACAGCTGCATTTAAGGCCTGCAAGCAGCCTTGGTTCATTTTCTGCCTTACAACTTTTTTACTGAGACTTGTGAGGGATTAGTGGTGCAAACATGGCAAGCTGAAGGCCCCAGTTCGCACCCCGCTTTGATGAGGACTCCCTCCAAGTTCTGGTGGAGGACGCCAGAGCTCAGAAGGAAGTGCTGTTTACTTTATCTGGGAGGAAAAAGCCTCCCTAGCAGACCAAAGCTGTGTGGCTGCAAGTGGCACAGGAGGTCAGTGCCACCTCAATGTGCAGCAGAACCTGGTGCAGTGCAGAAAGAGGTTTCATGACCTTCTCCGCCAGGAAAAGTGAGTATTACATCACCATGACCCTCAATCTGCTCCCCATCGCCGCTCATCACCAGCACTCTTCATTGTCAACCACCTCCTCCACATCCCACTTGAGCCTTACATCCCTGCACCCTTACCTATTCCCTCTCTATGTTCACATTCACTTAATTATTCGACTGTGCAGCCCTCGCACTCCCTATCACTGTTATGCTATCACAACAACTTACAACACGCAGGGAGGGCTCTTGGTCTTGGGACCTCACTCCATCTTTGTGTCCTTCTAAGCATCTATGCTATGGATTCTCTACACTCACTCCTTCATTCTCACTCAAACTCCACTTGTGTCCCTCATTGCAGTAAAAGAGAGCCCACAATAAGAGGGAAAGGGCGAAGACAGGAGGAGGGCCACCCTCAATAGCCCAGCTCACCAGCGCAGAGGAGGCGGCCCTCAAGATCGTGGGAGTGGAGGAGGATGCGCAAGTGGGGGACGGACAGACGGGCGCATCAGAGCAAGATGGTGACAGAAAAGTTTTTCATGTCTCTCATTGACATTGTATGCATGACTGATATTGATTCTGATGGTCTAACAGATTGACTTATGATCATCTGCACAATTCCATTTGCATGCAAAGTTTATCACATGTCTAACTCTTTCCTTTACTCCCCCACAGGACCATCGACAGATCCCCCTCCCCACAACCCAGGAAGAACAACCTGAGCCACAAGAATCCTCAAAGGAAGCTGCAACCTCTGAGGGCGCAGCGTCACCAGAATTAAGCGCACCCAGCACCAGCGCAGATACTCACACCTCGGTGGGACCTTCAGGACATAGAATAGTGTTGTCACCTGGTGTATCACAGCTCACAAGTGAGCATCAGCAGATGGTGGAGACAGGGACAGCAGTGGAGAGTCCTCGTCGGAGGGCGCAGGGTGCTCCCAGCTCGGCTCAGCTGCATGTCGACCCTGTGCCTCTAGGTCCATCCAGAAGGAGAGCGGTGCTGGAACTCCAGGAACAGGTGCAGGAGTCTCTGGCAGGTTTTGTCTCCAGGGTCGCTGCGAGTTTGGAGCAGATGGAGGAGTCAATCGCTAATATGAGCAGAACCTTTGTGGAGGCATTGGCGCATGAACGCATCACCACAGAAAGGATGGCTACCTTCGTGGAAAGGATAGCTACCGTAGAGGAGAGGATGGCTACGGTAGAGAAGAGGATGGCTACAGCCATGGTGGAGCTAAGTCGCCAGAATGTTGAAAACATGGTCATTGTTCAGAATAGACTGACATTTCTGGAGGAGCGATGGACAGATATTGAGCAGAGAAACCAGAGCTTCATGGAAGACCTCTGGAGTAGGACTGCCAGTTCAGAAGCGGGTCCTCATGGCTCCCCTGAAGTGCAGCTCACACTCCCATGCCACTGCAGAGCCCTCAGTCAGAGCACCACCAGAGTCCTCACCCAACTGAGATGGGCGTCTCATCCCCTGCACAGCCGCAGGAGAACCAGGCTGTGGGCGAGCCCTCACAGGCTCGCAACCCCAGAGGACGCCCGTCAAAGGTGTCGAGGCAGGAGCAGCATGTAAGTGAGCAAGGGGCCTCCACATCTGCTGAAGCTACAGGGGAAGCACCACGTAGGAGCACGCGTAAGAGGAAGAGAATGCACAAGTAGTCACAAGGGTAGTCACTTGGGTATTCTGTTGTTTTTAATTGTGAAATGCCATACGTGAATTAATGTTATAAAATGACTTGATGGCAAACTGTTGAAGTTGTGGGCTGTGTCATTTTCAAATGGGACTTCCACATTGAGAGCTCAGGGCGACTTGGAATTGTCAGTATGGTGGTCAGAGTGATAGGAAGCCGCAGATTCTTGTCCATTGTTGATGCTGTGGTAAGAAGGTGCGAGCCAAATATGTTTGATTGGGCAGCCTAAGCAAATCTGGCCAAGATCAGTGCATCCCTTGCATTCCGGGCAGCAATGTTCTCGTGTGCTGCTGCCACTGGTTGATGCGCCTGGGCAAGCTGTTCGTTGTCACTCTCCTTCTCCTCCTCCTCCTTATCCTCACCTGAGGAGGCTATGCTATGAGCCACTTGTACCTCAGCAATCTGCAAGCCACGACGCTGTGCCATGTTGTGAAGTGCACAGCAGACCACGACGATTCTGGAGACCCTGGCTGCTGAGTACTGCAGGGCTCCACCTGATTTATCAAGGCATCTGAATCGCATCTTCAACAAGCCGATGGTTTGCTCGATAATGGATCTGGTGGAAATGTGGCTGGAGTTGTAGCGCTCCTCAGCTTCGTTGGATGGCCTCCTCAACGGCGCCATTAGCCAAGTCTTCAGGGAATAGCCCTTGTCTCCAAGTAGCCATCCGTTAAGTTGGTTTGACGGACTGAATAGCGGAGGCACACTAGACTGGCGCAGTATGAAGGAGTCATGGCAACTGCCAGGGTACTTGGCGCAAACATGCAAAATTTCCTTATTGTGGTTACACACCAGCTGCACGTTGAGGGAGTGGAAGCCCTTGCGGTTGACAAAAATACCTGGATTGTGATGGGGTGCCTTAATGGCCACATGTGTGTAGTCTACGATGCCCTGCACCCTTGGAAAGCCTGCCCGATTAGCAAATCCAACTGCATGCGCGGTTACACTTGTTGATCCTTGGAGAAGTTGATGTAATTGTACGTGTTGGCAAAGAGGTCATTGGTTACCTGCATGATGCAAGTGTGTGCGGCCGCCTGGGAGATGCCGCTGATGTCTGCTGATGATCCCTGGAATGAGCCTGAAGCAAAAAAGTTGAGTGTGGTGGTGACTTTGACAGCCACTGGTAAGGGGTGTCCACCTGCTCCTCTGGGCTCCAGGTCTTGCTGCAGCATTGCGCATATGTCACCCACTACCTCTCACGAAAGTCTGAGCTTCCTTTGGCACTGCTGCTCACTCATGTTGAGGTTGCTCACCCTCTGTCTTTAAACCCTGTTTTGGGGTAATCTCCTGCGGCGACGTCCTTCCCTGCGATGGCGCCTTCTGGTCTTTGCAGCTTCAGGTGGGTGAGCAGCAGGTTGGCATTCCTGTTGTTGGTCCTGCTGATGGTGCTGCTGTTGTTCCGGGTTCTGCTGGTGCCATGGCTGGTCTTCATCCGAATCTGAGGTCCAGGATGAAAGGAAATAAATGGTTCCCATGCTGCAGGTATATACCTCAGTTGAGGAAGCGCTCAGTCAAGGTGGGGAGAGGGGTTTCTCAGGAGGTCAGAGTGGAGATGGACCTCAGCTTCACCACTTCCAAAATCAGTAGACCTGCAAAAAGTTCTCCCAGACATGAGAAAAGAAAGTTCTGCCACCTGCAAATGATCATTGTGGAAAATGCCTTTTTTATGGTGGAGCTGCAGCTGTTAGTAAGCCAGCCAATTGTGAGCCCGCCAGGATTAACTGGCGTGTTCCAGGGAAGACATGCAGCATGTGTGAAATGTGTTAAACTCTGAAAGGCCTCTCAAAATGGCATTGTAGAGGCGCTTAAGTGGTTGTTAAGTGCTTTAAGGGCCTATCCCGCCTCTTGGAGACAGGACCGAAACGGGGTCTGAAAGCCCGCATTTGGGAAAGTTGCTCAGAG
Organism: Somniosus microcephalus; assembly: GCF_052327205.1. Taxonomy (NCBI): domain Eukaryota; kingdom Metazoa; phylum Chordata; class Chondrichthyes; order Squaliformes; family Somniosidae; genus Somniosus; species Somniosus microcephalus. Next base: position 150,976,775 of record NC_140988.1, read on the forward strand.
GCGGGTTCGCAGCGGGATCGGAGCCCGAGGCCATTTTTGGCAACTTTCCCACCTGACCCGCCTTCAAACCCGCCTCCTCGGGCCTGGCAAAATCCAGCTCAAAGGCTTCAGTTTTCCCAATATTTAATTGGAGAAAATTTTTGCTCATCTAGAACTGTATGTCAGACAAGCAGTGGAGAGGCCGAGAGAAGAAGTAGTGAGGTAGACCAGTCAGTAAAGCAACAGCACAACCAGTGCCTGGAATGGTCTGGAAAGTTGTGACTAACATATCCCATTGGGATTGTGTTGTATTTAATTTGTTTGTGCTCCACTGAATTCATTGTTTCACCAGATACAAGAGCCCTGCAGGTTCGGAGAGTGCAAAAGATTTGAATCAAATTGTGGGTCTCCAGATACAGCAGTGACAAACAGGAGTCAGATTAACTGGTGATCAATTCATTGATACTAATGCTCCCATAACCAGAAGTCCTTGAGTGAATGTAGCTCAGAATGCTATATATTACAGTATGAATGCACCGCACTGAATGAGGTGCAAAGCTCGCCACCTGGTTCCTATTCAGCTCCAGCCCTGAACCCAAGGGCTGGATTTTGCCAATGGGGAGCTTTTGGAGGTGGGACTCCCACTTTTCGGGTTTTAGTCCCGCCTCCATCAACTTCTGGCCAACCCATGCTATCTTCCCTTGATTGACCTTGTTAAGCCCGCCCAGCTTTGACAGATGAATTGTCATCGTTTGCCAGCTCTGTGAAGCTGTCAAACACTGACATTCTATGTAGTTTGATGAGTTCTTGAATTCAAGACTCATCAAACCTCTTTCTTTAGCAGAAATTAGATGGTTGCTGCATTGGAGAATGCAACAGCCATCTGTCATCTCTGCCGCGTAGGTGCGAGACTCTCCGCATACCCAACTCTTGAAGCCTGCAGGAAGAAACAAAGGTAAGTGAACTTTTACTAACACTTTCCACTTACCTCATATACTCACCTCTCCACACTTGCGCCCATCACTTACCTTCACAGCGCACTTTTGCACCCCTCTGACCCCCACAGACCCTCTACTCTGGCGGGGTTCGGAGCCTTCGGGAAGCCCGCACTTGTGTGGGTAAAATGGGGATAATCCTCTTATCTGCCTGTTAACTATCTGTTAACAGGCAGATAAGTGTCACTAATCCCCTTCCCGCCTCCAAGGAGATGGAACCCACCGCGGGTCAGCTACCTGCCTCCTGGCAAGATGGCACAGATGCGGGTTGGTCACTCGCCCCCAGATTCTGCCATTTTCCCGGCATACCCGCCTCCCCAGGGCTGGCAACATCATGCCCCAAGTCTTTTTCTAATTTCTCTCCCATCTTCCCCTATGCCCTCTCCAAGCTCAGCTTGTCCATCAGACCCATCTCCTGCTCCCTTGACCCACTAATCTGCTGACCACCCAACTTCCCTTCTTGGCGCACATGTTAGATTACATTGTGAATAATTCCCTCTCCTCAGGCACTGTCCCTCTCCCTTTCAAAATTGCTCTCACAGCAAAAAAGAAAACCCTAGATCCTTGTGCTCTCGCAAGCTACTGCCCTGTCTCCAACCTCCCATTCTTCTCCAAAGCTCTTGAAGATGTTGTTGCCTCCTAAACCTGTGCCCAACTTTCCCACAAATCCATGTTTGAATCTCTCCAATCAGATTTCCGTCTCTACCACAGCACTAAAAGCAGCCCAAAGTCAAAACTGACATCCTCTGTGCCTGTTGCCATGGTGCACTCTCCCTCCTCGTCCTTCTTGACCTCTCTGCAGCCTTTGACACAGTCAACATTGAAACATAGAAAAATAAGAGCAGGAGTAGGCCATTCGGTCATTCGGGCCTGCTCCGCCATTCAATATGATCATAGCTGCTCCTCTATCTCAATACCATATTCCCGCTCTCTCCCCATACCCCTTGATGCCTTTTGTGTCTAGAAATCTATCGATCTCCTTCTTAAATATATTCAGTGACTTGGCCTCCACAGCCTTCTGTGGCAGAGAATTCCACAGGTTCATCACCCTCTGAGTGAAGAAATTTCACCTCATCTCAGTCCTAAATGTCCTACCCCGTATCCTGAGACTGTGACTCCTCGTTCTAGATCCCCAGCCAGGGGAAATATCCGCCCTGCATCCAGCTTGTCTAGCCCTGTCAGAAGTCTATACGTTTCAATGACATCCCCTCTCATTTTTCTAAACTCTACTGAATACAGGCCTAGTCGACCCAATCACATCATCCTCCTCCAATGCTTTGTACAGCTCAATGGGACGGCCCTTGATTGCTTCCACTTTATCTATCCAATTGTAGCCAGAGCATTCCCAGCAATAGATTGCATTTCCAACCTCGCCGCATTACCTTTAGAATGCTCCAAGGATTTATCCTGGGTCCCTGTTCTTCTTCATCTTCATGCTGCCCCTTGGTAACATAATCCAAAGATATGGGGCTGAATTTTACCAGCCCTGAGGAGGCGGGTTTGGAGGCGGGACTGGTGGTAAAATTTGAAAAAATGAGGGCGGGTTCTTATCCCACCGTCAACCCGCCTCCGCGTTACGTTGTCAGGGGCGGGCTTGCAGAATCAGTTTCGGTCGCGACTCCAGGCAGCAGGATAGGCCCTTAAGGCACTTAACTACCACTTAAATACCTCTATAATCCCATTTTGAGAGGCCTTTCAAATTTTCCCACATTTCCAGCGTACTGCATGTCTCTCCTGAAACATGCTAGGCAATCCTGTCGGGTTGACAAGTGGCTGGCTTCCTAACAACTGCAGCTCCACCATAAAAACGGAGCTCTCAACAAAGATCAGTTGCAGGTGGCAGAACTTTGTTTTTTCAGATCTTGGAGAACTTTTTGCAGGTCCACTGATCTTGGAAGTGGTGAAGCTGAGATCCATCTCCACTGTGACCTGCTGGGGAAACCCTCTCCCCACATTGACTAAGCGCTTCCTCAACGGAGATATCTACCAGCAGCATGGGAACCATTTATTTCCTTTCATCCTGGACCTCAGATTCGGAGGACAAGCAGCCACGGCAGCAACAGAACCAGGCACAACAACAGCACCAACAACAGGAACGCCAACCTGCTGCTCACCTACCTGATGGTGCACAGGGCAGAAGGCACCAGCGCAGGGAAGTACGTCACCGCAGGAGATACCCCGAAAACAGGGTTTACAGGATGAGGATGAGCTTCCTCAACATGACTGAGTAGCCAAAGGAGGCTGAGACTTTCGCGAGAGGTAGTCGGTGACATCTGCGCAATGCTGCACCAACACCTGGAGCCCAGAGGAATAGGTGGACACCCCTTACCAGTGGCTGTCAAAGTCACCACTGCACTCAACTTTTTTGCTTCAGGCTCCTTCCAAGGATCTTCAGCAGACATCAGCGGCATCTCCCAGCTTTGTCACGAGGAGTATGTGCTAGTCTAGGTATAGATAAGCTTCAAAGTCTCCACAACGCACTCTGCCACCCTGGGGTTACCAGAATGAACCACTTCATTAAGTCCCATAATCTACCCTACTCTATTGAGGAGGTCCGGACAATGACCAGAACCTGTCGTGTTTGTGCTGAATGCAAACCCCGCTTCTATAAGCCGTCCGAGCCAGCTCATCTTATTAAAGCAACTCGACCATTTGAGCATTTGAGTCTCGATTTTAAAGGTCCCCTTCCATCGAGCGACCGTAATGTCTATTTTCTTAATATTATAGACGAGTACTCTCAGTTCCCTTTTGTTATCCCCTGTCCGGATGTGACTAATGCTGTTGTAATTAAATGCCTCTGCCAACTGTTTTCCTTGTTTGGCATGCCTAACTATATGCATAGTGATAGGGGTTCTTCCTTTATGAGTGAAGAATTGCGACAGTTTTTGCTATCGAAAGGGATTGCAATGAGTAGAACTACCAACTATAACCCTCGTGGTAATGGGCAGGTCAAGAAAGAAAATGCGACAGTATGGAAGGCTATGATACTGTCTCTGAAGTCGCAAGGCCTGCCGACCTCTCGCTGGCAGGATGTCCTGCCAGACGTGCTGCATTCCATAAGGTCTCTTTTGTGTACAGCGACGAATGCCACCCCTCATGAAAGGATGTTTAGTTTTCCAAGAAAAGCTACTAATGGAGTATTGTTACCCGCATGGTTGACGACCACGGGCCCTGTGCTGTTGCGTAGCCTTGTGAGAGGCCACAAGACTGATCCACTGGTGGAGAAAGTACAACTCCTCCATGCTAATCCCCAGTATGCGTACATTCAATATCCGGATGGGCGAGAGGATACGGTCTCTATTAAAGATCTTGCACCTGCTGGAGCTCGAAAAGAGTTTGACTCTGAGAGTAGAGTTTTCAATCGTGGTATTGGACCTTCAGAGACACAAACCCTCAGTGTGGAAAACACTGATGATTCTGGGAATTCGAATGAACCGGAGTTAGTACTCCGGGATGAGCCTCAGCAAGAGTTACGTCGTTCCCAGAGGACTATCAGACCTCCTGACAGACTGAATCTATAGCAGGGGGTGAATGTGATGAAATAACTCTGTGTTCTGGCATTTGTATTGTCTGTTGTTGTTGTACTTGTTAATGTCTGGAATGTTCTACAGGTGTAACCACTAATGCTCCTCCCTAGCCCCGCCCCTCTGGATCCTCCGGATTGGTGTGAGTCTTACTTATAAGAGCTGGGTCTTACTCATAAGGGCTGGGTCGGTGATGAATGATGGTTGCCCTGTGTTAACTTGATGCCATGTTCTTACTTAATAAAAGCCTTTAGTTTTAAGCTTTAACCTCTTGGATTCAGGCTGTTATTTGGCACATCAGAAATGCACTACTATGAAGCAGCACTTACTCACCAATAACCTGCTCAACAATGCTCAGTTTGGGTTCTGCCAGGACCACTGGGCTCCAGACCTCATTACAGCCTTGGTCCAATGGAAGGAGGTGGGATGGCAGTATTGGTTAAGGAGAATGTTACAGTGCTGGACAGAGAGGATGTCCTGGAGGGGTCAAGGACAGAATCTATTTGGTTAGAGTTAAGAAATAATACAGGTGCCATTACACTACTATGTGTATTCTATTGGCCACCAACTCGTGGGAAGGATACAGATGAGCAAATTTGCAGGGAAATTACAGAGAGGTGCAAGAACTATAGAGTAGTGATAATGTGGTACTTCAACTATCCTAATATAGACTAGGATAGTAATAGTGTAAAGAGCAGAGAGGGGGAAGAATTTCTGAAGTGTGTTCAGGAGAAATTTCTTGATCAGTACTTATAAGAACATAAGAAATAGGAGCAGGAGTAGGCCATTCGGCCCTTCAGCCTGCTCCGCTGTTCAATGAGATCATGGCTGATCTTCTGCCTCAACTCCATTCACCAGCCCTATCGCCATATCCCTTGATGCCCTTACTAGTCAGAAATCTATCGACTTCTGTTTTGAATATACCCAATGACTGAGCCTCCACAGCCCTCTGGGGTAGAGAATTTCAAAAATTCATCACCCCCTGTGTGAAGAAATTTCTTCTCATCTCAGTTCTGAATGGCCTATCCTTTATCCTGAGGCTGTGGCCCCTGGTTCTAGACTCCCCAGCCAAGGGAAACATTCTCCCAGCATCCACCCTATCAAGTCCTGTAATAATTTTGTATGCTGCAATGAGATCCCCTCTCATTCTTCTGAATTCAAGAGAATACAGGCCTAGTTTACTCAATCTCTTCTCATACGACAGTCCCGCCATCCCAGGAATCAATCTTGTGTACCTTCGTTGCACTCCCTCTATGGCAAGTATATCCTTCCTTAGGTAAGGAGACCAAAATTGTATACAGTACTCCAGGTGTGGTCTCACCAAGGCACTATATAATTGGAGACTTCTTTACTCCTGTTCTCAAATCCTCTTGTAATGAAGACCAGCATACCATTTGCCTTCCTAATGACTTGCTGCACCTGCACATTCACTTTCAGGTACAAGGACACCCAGGTCCCTTTGAACATCTGCGTTCCCCAATCTTTCACCATTTAGGAAATACTTTGCCTTTCTGTTTTTTTTACCAAAGTGGATAACTTCACAATTATCCACATTATATTCCATCTGCCATGTTCTCGCCCACTCACTGAGCCTGTCGAGATCCCTTTGAAGCCTCTTCACATCCTCTTCGCAACTGACACTGCCGCCTAGCTTTGTATCATCAGCAAATTTGGAAATGTTACATTTAGTCCCCTCATCCAAATCATTGATATTGATTGTGAATAGCTGGGGCCCAAGCACCGGTCCTTGCAGTACCCCACTAGTCACAGCCTGCCATTCTGAAAAAGACCCGTTTATCCCTACTCTTTGTTTTCTGTCTGTTAACCAAGTCTCAATCCATGCTAGTATATTACCCCCAATTCCATGTGCTCTAATTTTGTTCACCAACTTCTTGTGTGGGACCTTATCGAAGGCCTTCTGAAAATCCAAATACACCACGTCTACCGGTTCCCCTTTGTCTACTCCACTAGATACATCCTCAAAGAACTCCAATAAGTTTGTTAAAGAAGATTTCACTTTCATAAATCCATGTTGACTCTGCCCAATCTTACTATTAGTTTCTAAGTGCCCAGTTATTGCATCCTTTATAATAGATTCCAGCATTTCTGGCCCAATGAGGAAGGAGGCATTGCTGGATCTGGTTCTGGAGAATGAGGTGGGTCAAGTGGAGCAAGTGTCAATAGGGGAACATTTAGGGAACAGTGATCATAGTATCGTAAGGTTTAGATTATTTCTGGAAAAGGACAGGGAGCAATCTAGAGTAAAAATACTTAATTGGAGGAAGACCAATTTCAGTGGGTTGAGAACGGATCTGGCCCAGGTAAATTGTAATCAAAGATTGGCAGGCAAGACTGTAATCGAACAATGGGCTGCCTTTAAAGAGGAGATAGTTCAGGTACAGGCATCGTACATTCCCACAACGGGGAAAGGTAGGGCAACTAAAGTCTGGATAACGAAAGAGATAGAGAGTAAGATGAAACAGGAAAAGAGCACGTATGACAGGTGTCAGGTTGAGAATACAAGTGAGGATCAGGCTGAATATAGAAAGTTCAGAGGGGAAGTGAAAAAGAAAATAAGAGGGACAAAGAGAGAGTATGAGAATAGATTGACAGCTAACATAAAAGGGAATTCAAAAGTCTTCTATAGGCATATAAATAGTAAACGGGTAGTAAGAGGAAGGGTGGAGCTGATTAGGGACCAAAAAGGAGACCTATGCATGGAGGCAGAGGGCATGGCTGAGGTACGAAATGAATATTTTGCATCTGTCTTTACCAAGGAAGAAGCTGCTGCCAAAGCCATAGTGAAAGAGGTAGTGGAGACACTGTAGGGGGTAAAATTGATAGAGGAGGTACTAGAAAAGCTGGCTGTACTTAAAGTGGATAATGTTACACCCTTGTTCAAAAAAGGTAGTGGGGAAACTTTTAGAAACGATAATCCGGGACAAAATTAAGAATTAGTTTGACAAGTGTGGATTAATTAAGGAAAACTAGCGCAAATTTGTAAAAGGCAAATCATGTTTAACTAACTTGATCGAGTTTTTTTATGAGGTAACAGACAGGGTTGATTAGGGCAATGCGGTTGACATAATGTACATGGACTTCCAAAAGGTGTTTGATAAAGTGCCACATAATAGGCTTGCCAACAAAGTTGAAGCCCATGGAATGAAAGGGACAGTGGCAGCATGGATACGAAATTTGCTAAGTGACAGGAAATAGAGAGTAGTGGTGAACGGTTGTTTTTCAGACTGGAGTAAGATAAACAGTGGTGTTCCCCAGGGGTCGGTGCTAGGACCATTGCTTTTTTTGATATATATTAATGACTTGGACTTGGGTGTACAGGGTACTATTTCAAAATTTGCAGATGACAAAGCTTGGAAGCATAGTGAACAGTGAGGAGGTTAGTGATAGACTTCAAGAGGACATAGACAGGCTGGTGGAATGGGCAGACAGGTGGCAGATGAAATTTAATGCAGAAAAGTGCGAAGTGATACATTTTGGTAGGAAGAACGAGGAAAAGAAAAAAGAAATACTTGCATTTATATAGCGCCTTTCATGACCACCGGACGTCTCAAAGCACTTTACAGCCAATGAAGAACTTTTGGAATGTAGTCACTGTTGTAATGTAGGAAATGCGGCAGCCAATTTGCGCACAGCATGGTTCCACAAACAACAATGTGATGATGACCAGATAATCTCTTTTTGTTATGTTGATAGAGGGATAAATATTGGCCAGGACACCAGGGATAATTCCCCTGCTCTTCTTTGAAATAGTTTTTTTTTATTCATTGATGGGATGTGGGCGTCGCTGGCTAGGCCTGCATTTAGTGCCCATCCCTAATTGCCCTTGAGAAGATGGTGGTGAGCTGCCTTCTTGAACCGCTGCAGCCCATATGGTGTAGGTACACCCACAATGCTGTTAGGAAGGGAGTTCCAGGATTTTGGCCCAGCGACAGTGAAGGAACGGCGATACAGGTCCAAGTCAGGATGGTGTGTGGCTTGGAGGGGAACTTGTAGGTGGTGATGTTCCCAGGCGTCTGCTGCCCTTGTCCTTCTAAGTGGTAGGGGTCGCGGGTTTGGAAGGTGCTGTTGAAGGAGCTTTGGCGAGTTGCTGCAGTGCATCTTGTAGATGGTACACACTGCAGCCACAGTGTGCCGGTGATGGAGGGAGTGAATGTTGAAGGTGGTGGATGGAGTGCCAATCAAACGGGCTGCTTTATCCTGAATGGTGTCGAGCTTCTTGAGTGTTGTTGGAGCTGCACTCGTCCAGGCAAGTGGAGAGTATTCCATCACACTCCTGACTTGTGCCTTGTCGATAGTGGAAAGGCTTTGGGGAGTCAGGAGGTGAGACACTCTCCACAGAATTCCCAGCCTCTGGCCTGCTCTTGTAGCCACAGTATTTATATGGCTGGTCCAGTTCAGTTTCTGATCAATGGTAACCCCCAGGATGTTGATAGTGGGGGATTCAGCGATGGTAATGCCATTGAATGTCATGGGGAGATGGTTAGAGTCTCGCTTGTTGGAGATGGTCATTGCCTGGCACTTGTGTGGTGCGAATGTTACTTGCCACTTGTCAGCCCAAGTCTGAATGTTGTCCTGGTCTTGCTGCATATGGACACGGACTGCGTCAGTATCTGACGAGTCTCGAATGGTGCTGAACAGTGTGCAATCATCAGCGAACATCCCCACTTCTGACCTTATGATGGAGGGAAGGTCATTGATGAAACAGCTGAAGATAGTTGGGCCTAGGACACTGCCCTGAGGAACTCCTGCAGTGATGTCATGTGATTGAGATGAATGACCTCCAACAACCACAGCCAACTTCCTTTATGCTAGGTATGATTCCAACCAATGGAGAGTTTTCCCCTTGATTCCCATTGACTTCAGTTTTGCTTGGGCTCCTTGATGCCACACTCGATCAAATGCTGCCTTGATGTCAAGGGCAGTCATTCTCACCTCACCTCTTGAGTTCAGCTCTTTTGTCCATGTTTGGACCAAGGCTGTAATGAGGTCAGGAGCTGAGTGGCCCTGGCGGAACCCAAACTGAGCGTCAGTTAGCAGGTTATTGCTGAGTAAGTGCCGCTTGATAGCACTGTCGACGACACCTTCCATCACTTTGCTGATGATTGAGAGTAGACTGATGGGACGGTAATTGGCCGGGTCGGATTTGTCCTGCTTTTTGTAGACAGGACATACTTGGGCAATTTTCCACATTGCCAGGTAGATGCCAGTGTTGTAGCTGTACTGGAACAGCTTGGCTAGGGGCGCAGCTAGTTCTGGAGCACAAGTCTTCAGTACTATTGCCGGAATGTTGTCAGGGCCCATAGCCTTTGTAGTATCCAGTGTCTTCAGCCGTTTCTTGACATCACGTGGAGTGAATTGAATGGGCTGTAGACTGGCATCTGTGATGCTGGGGACCTCAGGAGGAGGCCGAGATGGATCATCCACTCGGCACTTCTGGCTGAAGATAGTTGCAAATGCTTCAGCCTTGTCTTTTGCACTCACGTGCTGGGCTCCACCATCATTGAGGATGGGGATATTTTTGGAGCCTCCTCCTCCTGTTAACTGTTTAATTGTCCACCACCACTCACAACTGGATGTGGCAGGACTGCAGAGCTTTGATTTGATCCGATGGTTGTGAGATCGCTTAGCTCTGTCTATCGCATGTTGCTTCCGTTGTTTGGCATGCAAGTAGTCCTGTGTTGTAGCCTCACCAGGTTGACACCTCATTTTTCGGTATGCCTGGTGCTGTTCCCGGCATGCTCTCCTGCACTCTTCATTAAACCAGGGTTGATCTCCCGGCTTGATGGTAATGGTAGAGTGAGGAATAGTGCCGTGGGATCTTTTACGTCCACCTGGGAGAGCAGATGGGGCCTCGGTTTAATGTCTCATCTGAAAGGCAGCACCTTCGACAGTGCAGCACTCCCTCAGCACTGCACTGGAGTGTCAGCCTAGATTTTTGTGCTAAGTCCCTGATGTGGGACTTGAACCCACAAACTTCTGAGGAGAGTGCTACCCACTGAGCCACAGCTAACACAGAGAGGCAATCTATATATATAAAAGACCTCTTCTGTCTGTCTGTCTGTCTGTCTGTCCGTTCTCTATACGTTCGAAAGTTATAGAGCGTACCTACACGCGCGTCACATCAAAAGAAAGCTTACGATTACGGACCGGTCATAGGCGTATTTACGTTTCGGCCGGACAAAAAGTGCGCCCGCGGTATCCAAAAAACGTTCAAAATTCCGCTCATTAGCATCTCATTATCCGCTCATTAGCGATAGAGTGACGTCGAGGTCGACCAATCGTACGCCGGGTTCCTGGCGCGTGCGGGCGGGCCCTCCTACAGTCGAGTGACGGGACGATTGACCAATCCTACGCTTTGGTGACCTGACGGTCGACCAATCGGTGCGTGTGTGGGCGGGCCTTATCATTCTGAACCGAGGGAGTGGCCGCCATCTTGATTCTTCACGATTTTTTTCCCACACTTTGTGTGTTAGGGAATTTATTTGAATTATGTGTTAGGGAATTAAATAACAATTTATTTGAGTTTTAAATTGTATTTAGCAACAGTAGGAAATGAAGTGATCCCCTGCCCTTCGCCCGGAGGCTCGCCTACTTTGACGGCCATTTCGAGCGGCTGTGCCGGCGCCGGGCGCGGCCTAGCAGCCCGGGAAGCCTGGGCCTTGAGTTCAGCACTCTGCTCTAACCGTCGCCGTCCCCCCCCTCCTCCTCACCCTCACACAGGGGGGACTCGGGGCTGCTCTCCGCCCGCTGCAGGCAGGCCTGAAGCTCAAAAAATTTCTCTCTCTCTCTCTCTCTCTCCTCTTCCCTCTCTCTCTCTCTCCTTCTCCTCTTCCCTCTCTCCCTCTCCTTCTCTCTCTCCTCTTCCCTCTCTCTCTCCTCTTCCCCCTCTCTCTACTTCCCCCTCTCTCTCTTGCCGTGAGTGCGGGACCGGCAAAACCGGCGCTTTTCAAACAGCTGTCCCCGATCGCAATCGGACACGGGAGTCTGCAGCCCAGCCAAACGGGTCCAAAGGCCCGCCGCGTTCACCAGCAGGAACGCCGGGCTCGCTTCGGAGCGCTGGGCACCCGGCCTCCCGGTGTCGGACTGACACCGTTCTGCTACCGAGGTGAGTCTGGCCGGGCCTGAGGCGCTAGCGAGGGAGAGGGGAGGCAGGGAGAGAAAGGAAAGGAGGGAGAGGAGAGTGTGTGAGGGAGAGTGTGTGAGGGAGAGGGGGGGAGTGTGTGTGCGAGGGAGGGGGGGAGTGTGTGTGTGAGGGAGGGGGGGAGTGTGTGTGTGAGGGAGGGGGGGAGTGTGTGTGTGAGGGAGGGGGGGAGTGTGTGTGTGAGGGAGAGGGGGAGTGTGTGTGTGAGGGAGGGGGGAGTGTGTGTGTGAGGGAGGGGGGGAGTGTGTGTGTGAGGGAGAGGGGAGTGTGTGTGTGTGTGAGGGAGGGGGGGAGTGTGTGTGTGAGGGAGAGGGGAGTGTGTGTGTGTGAGGGAGAGGGGAGTGTGTGTGTGTGAGGGAGGGGGGGAGTGTGTGTGTGAGGGAGGGGGGGAGTGTGTGTGTGTGAGGGAGAGGGGGAGTGTGTGTGTGAGGGAGGGGGGGAGTGTGTGTGTGTGAGGGAGAGGGGGAGTGTGTGTGTGAGGGAGGGGGGAGTGTGTGTGTGAGGGAGGGGGGGAGTGTGTGTGTGAGGGAGGGGGGGAGTGTGTGTGTGTGAGGGAGAGGGGGAGTGTGTGTGTGAGGGAGGGGGGAGTGTGTGTGTGAGGGAGGGGGGTAGTGTGTGTGTGAGGGAGGGGGGGAGTGTGTGTGTGTGAGGGAGAGGGGGAGTGTGTGTGTGAGGGAGGGGGGAGTGTGTGTGTGAGGGAGGGGGGGAAGTGTGTGTGTGAGGGAGAGGGGAGTGTGTGTGTGTGAGGGAGGGGGGGAGTGTGTGTGTGAGGGAGGGGGGGAGTGTGTGTGTGTGAGGGAGGGGGGAGTGTGTGTGTGTGAGGGAGGGGGGAGTGTGTGTGTGAGGGAGGGGGTGTGTGTGTGTATGAGGGAGGGGGGAGTGTGTGTGTTAGGGAGGGGGGAGTGTGTGTGTGAGGGAGGGGGAGTGTGTGTGTGAGGGAGGGGGGAGTGTGTGTGTGAGGGGAGGGGGGAGTGTGTGTGTGAGGGAGGGGGGAGTGTGTGTATGAGGGAGGGGGGAGTGTGTGTGTGAGGGAGGGGGGAGTGTGTGTGTGAGGGAGGGGGGAGTGTGTGTGTGAGGGAGAGAGGGGGAGTGTGTGTGTGAGGGAGGGGGGAGTGTGTGTGTGAGGGAGAGAGGGGGAGTGTGTGTGTGAGGGAGGTGGGAGTGTGTGTGTGAGGGAGGGGGGAGTGTGTGTGTGAGGGACGGGTGAGTGTGTGTGTGTGAGGGAGGGGGGAGTGTGTGTGTGAGGGAGGGGGGAGTGTGTGTGTGAGGGAGGGGGGAGTGTGTGTGTGAGGGAGGGGGGAGTGTGTGTGTGAGGGACGGGTGAGTGTGTGTGTGTGAGGGAGGGGGGAGTGTGTGTGTGAGGGAGGGGGGAGTGTGTGTGTGAGGGAGGGGGGAGTGTGTGTGTGAGGGAGGGGGGAGTGTGTGTGTGAGGGAGGGGGGAGTGTGTGTGTGAGGGAGGGGGGAGTGTGTGTGTGAGGGAGGGGGGAGTGTGTGTGTGAGGGACGGGTGAGTGTGTGTGTGTGAGGGAGGGGGGAGTGTGTGTGTGAGGGAGGGGGGAGTGTGTGTGTGAGGGAGGGGGGGAGTGTGTGTGTGAGGGACGGGTGAGTGTGTGTGTGTGAGGGAGGGGGGAGTGTGTGTGTGAGGGAGGGGGGAGTGTGTGTGTGAGGGAGGGGGGAGTGTGTGTGTGAGGGAGGGGGGGAGTGTGTGTGTGAGGGAGGGGGGAGTGTGTGTGTGAGGGAGGGGGGAGTGTGTGTGTGAGGGAGGGGGGAGTGTGTGTGTGAGGGACGGGTGAGTGTGTGTGTGTGAGGGAGGGGGGAGTGTGTGTGTGAGGGAGGGGGGAGTGTGTGTGTGAGGGAGGGGGGAGTGTGTGTGTGAGGGACGGGTGAGTGTGTGTGTGTGAGGGAGGGGGGGAGTGTGTGTGTGAGGGAGGGGGGGAGTGTGTGTGTGTGAGGGAGGGGGGGAGTGTGTGTGTGAGGGAGAGGGGGAGTGTGTGTGTGAGGGAGGGGGGAGTGTGTGTGTGAGGGAGGGGGGAGTGTGTGTGTGAGGGAGGGGGGAGTGTGTGTGTGAGGGACGGGGTGAGTGTGTGTGTGAGGGAGGGGGGAGGGAGGGGGAGTGTGTGTGTGAGGGAGGGGGGAGTGTGTGTGTGAGGGGGGGGGGGAGTGTGTGTGTGAGGGAGGGGGGGAGTGTGTGTGTGTGAGGGAGAGAGGGGAGTGTGTGTGTGTGAGGAGGGAGGGGGGAGTGTGTGAGGGAGGGGGGGGAGTGTGTGTGTGTGAGGGAGGGGGGGAGTGTGTGTGTGAGGGAGGGGGGGAGTGTGTGAGGGAGGGGGGGGAGTGTGTGTGTGTGAGGGAGGGGGGAGTGTGTGTGTGAGGGAGGGGGGAGTGTGTGAGGGAGGGGGGGGAGTGTGTGTGTGAGGGAGGGGGGGGAGTGTGTGTGTGAGGGAGGGGGGAGTGTGTGTGTGAGGAGGGGGGGAGGGTGTGTGTGTGAGGGAGGGGGGGAGTGTGTGTGTGAGGGAGGGGGGGGGAGTGTGTGTGTGAGGGAGGGGGGGAGTGTGTGTGTGAGGGAGGGGGGAGTGTGTGTGTGAGGGAGGGGGGGAGTGTGTGTGTGAGGGAGGGGGGGAGTGTGTGTGTGAGGGAGGGGGGAGTGTGTGTGAGGGAGGGGGGAGTGTGTGTGTGAGGGGGGGAGTGTGTGTGTGAGGGAGGGGGGAGTGTGTGTGTGAGGGAGGGGGGGAGTGTGTGTGTGAGGGAGGGGGGGGTGTGTGTGTGAGGGAGGGGGGGAGTGTGTGTGTGAGGGAGGGGGGGAGTGTGTGTGTGAGGGAGGGGGGGAGTGTGTGTGTGAGGGAGGGGGGAGTGTGTGTGTGAGGGAGGGGGGGAGTGTGTGTGTGAGGGAGGGGGGGAGTGTGTGTGTGAGGGAGGGGGGGAGTGTGTGTGTGAGGGAGGGGGGAGTGTGTGTGTGAGGGAGGGGGGAGTGTGTGTGTGAGGGAGGGGGGGAGTGTGTGTGTGAGGGAGGGGGGGAGTGTGTGTGTGAGGGAGGGGGGGAGTGTGTGTGTGAGGGAGGGGGGGAGTGTGTGTGTGAGGGAGGGGGGGAGTGTGTGTGTGAGGGAGGGGGGGTGTGTGTGTGTGTGAGGGGAGGGGGGGAGTGTGTGTGTGAGGGAGGGGGGAGTGTGTGTGTGAGGGAGGGGGGGAGTGTGTGTGTGAGGGAGGGGGGAGTGTGTGTGTGAGGGAGGGGGGGAGTGTGTGTGTGAGGGAGGGGGGGAGTGTGTGTGTGAGGGAGGGGGGAGTGTGTGTGTGAGGGAGGGGGGAGTGTGTGTGTGAGGGAGGGGGGAGTGTGTGTGTGAGGGAGGGGGGAGTGTGTGTGTGAGGGAGGGGGGAGTGTGTGTGTGAGGGAGGGGGGAGTGTGTGTGTGAGGGAGGGGGGAGTGTGTGTGTGAGGGAGGGGGGGAGTGTGTGTGTGAGGGAGGGGGGAGTGTGTGTGTGAGGGAGGGGGGGAGTGTGTGTGTGAGGGAGGGGGGAGTGTGTGTGTGAGGGAGGGGGGAGTGTGTGTGTGAGGGAGGGGGGAGTGTGTGTGTGAGGGAGGGGGGAGTGTGTGTGTGAGGGAGGGGGGGAGTGTGTGTGTGAGGGAGGGGGGAGTGTGTGTGTGAGGGAGGGGGGGAGTGTGTGTGTGAGGGAGGGGGGAGTGTGTGTGTGAGGGAGGGGGGGAGTGTGTGTGTGAGGGAGGGGGGGAGTGTGTGTGTGAGGGAGGGGGGAGTGTGTGTGTGAGGGAGGGGGGGAGTGTGTGTGTGAGGGAGGGGGGGAGTGTGTGTGTGAGGGAGGGGGGGAGTGTGTGTGTGAGGGAGGGGGGGGGAGTGTGTGTGTGAGGGAGGGGGGGAGTGTGTGTGTGAGGGAGGGGGGAGTGTGTGTGTGAGGGAGGGGGGAGTGTGTGTGTGAGGGAGGGGGGAGTGTGTGTGTGAGGGAGGGGGGGAGTGTGTGTGTGAGGGAGGGGGGGAGTGTGTGTGTGAGGGAGGGGGGGGAGTGTGTGTGTGAGGGAGGGGGGAGTGTGTGTGTGAGGGAGGGGGGGGAGTGTGTGTGTGAGGGAGGGGGGGTGTGTGTGTGAGGGAGGGGGGGAGTGTGTGTGTGAGGGAGGGGGGGAGTGTGTGTGTGAGGGAGGGGGGGAGTGTGTGTGTGAGGGAGGGGGGGAGTGTGTGTGTGAGGGAGGGGGGGAGTGTGTGTGTGAGGGAGGGGGGGAGTGTGTGTGTGAGGGAGGGGGGAGTGTGTGTGTGAGGGAGGGGGGGAGTGTGTGTGTGAGGGAGGGGGGGAGTGTGTGTGTGAGGGAGGGGGGGAGTGTGTGTGTGAGGGAGGGGGGAGTGTGTGTGTGAGGGAGGGGGGGAGTGTGTGTGTGTGAGGGAGGGGGGGAGTGTGTGTGTGAGGGAGAGGGGGGAGTGTGTGTGTGAGGGAGGGGGGGAGTGTGTGTGTGAGGGAGGGGGGAGTGTGTGTGTGAGGGAGAGGGGGGAGTGTGTGTGTGAGGGAGGGGGGAGTGTGTGTGTGAGGGAGGGGGGAGTGTGTGTGTGAGGGAGGGGGGGAGTGTGTGTGTGTGAGGGCGCGGGGGGAGTGTTATAGGCATGTTTAGTTTTTTAAAATGTTCCAAAAAACTGACTAAATAACCTCATTAGCCTCTCTTCCCCCTCCAGTCGCTCTCTCTCCCCCCCCCAGTCGCTCTCTCTCCCCCCCCAGTCGCGCTCTCTTCCCCCC
>NC_140988.1:153031315-153033815 GCF_052327205.1 Somniosus microcephalus
CTCTGTACTGTCGGGGGGAGTGTGTGTGTGTGTTGATTCTCTCTGTACTGTCGGGGGGAGTGTGTGTGTGTTGATTCTCTCTGTACTGTCGGGGGGAGTGTGTGTGTGTTGATTCTCCTCTGTACTGTCGGGGGGGAGTGTGTGTGTGTTGATTCTCTCTGTACTGTCGGGGGGAGTGTGTGTGTGTTGATTCTCTCTCTGTACTGTCGGGGGGAGTGTGTGTGTGTTGATTCTCTCTCTGTAGGGGGGGAGTGTGTGTGTGTTCTCTCTCTGTACTGTCGGGGGGGAGTGTGTGTGTGTTGATTCTCTCTGTACTGTCGGGGGGAGTGTGTGTGTGTTGATTCTCTCTGTACTGTCGGGGGGAGTGTGTGTGTGTTGATTCTCTCTGTACTGTCGGGGGGGAGTGTGTGTGTGTTGATTCTCTCTGTACTGTCGGGGGGGAGTGTGTGTGTGTTGATTCTCTCTCTGTACTGTCGGGGGGGAGTGTGTGTGTGTTGATTCTCTCTCTGTACTGTCGGGGGGAGTGTGTGTGTGTTGATTCTCTCTCTGTACTGTCGGGGGGAGTGTGTGTGTGTTGATTCTCTCTGTACTGTCGGGGGGAGTGTGTGTGTGTTGATTCTCTCTGTACTGTCGGGGGGAGTGTGTGTGTGTTGATTCTCTCTCTGTACTGTCGGGGGGGAGTGTGTGTGTGTTGATTCTCTCTGTACTGTCGGGGGGAGTGTGTGTGTGTTGATTCTCTCTGTACTGTCGGGGGGGAGTGTGTGTGTGTTGATTCTCTCTGTACTGTCGGGGGGAGTGTGTGTGTGTTGATTCTCTCTCTGTACTGTCGGGGGGAGTGTGTGTGTGTTGATTCTCTCTGTACTGTCGGGGGGAGTGTGTGTGTGTTGATTCTCTCTGTACTGTCGGGGGGGAGTGTGTGTGTGTTGATTCTCTCTGTACTGTCGGGGGGGAGTGTGTGTGTGTTGATTCTCTCTGTACTGTCGGGGGGGAGTGTGTGTGTGTTGATTCTCTCTGTACTGTCGGGGGGGAGTGTGTGTGTGTTGATTCTCTCTGTACTGTCGGGGGGGAGTGTGTGTGTGTTGATTCTCTCTGTACTGTCGGGGGGAGTGTGTGTGTGTTGATTCTCTCTGTACTGTCGGGGGGGAGTGTGTGTGTGTTGATTCTCTCTGTACTGTCGGGGGGAGTGTGTGTGTGTTGATTCTCTCTGTACTGTCGGGGGGGAGTGTGTGTGTGTTGATTCTCTCTGTACTGTCGGGGGGAGTGTGTGTGTGTTGATTCTCTCTGTACTGTCGGGGGGAGTGTGTGTGTGTTGATTCTCTCTGTACTGTCGGGGGGAGTGTGTGTGTGTTGATTCTCTCTCTGTACTGTCGGGGGGGAGTGTGTGTGTGTTGATTCTCTCTCTGTACTGTCGGGGGGAGTGTGTGTGTGTTGATTCTCTCTGTACTGTCGGGGGGAGTGTGTGTGTGTTGATTCTCTCTGTACTGTCGGGGGGAGTGTGTGTGTGTTGATTCTCTCTCTGTACTGTCGGGGGGAGTGTGTGTGTGTTGATTCTCTCTCTGTACTGTCGGGGGGAGTGTGTGTGTGTTGATTCTCTCTGTACTGTCGGGGGGAGTGTGTGTGTGTTGATTCTCTCTCTGTACTGTCGGGGGGGAGTGTGTGTGTGTTGATTCTCTCTCTGTACTGTCGGGGGGAGTGTGTGTGTGTTGATTCTCTCTGTACTGTCGGGGGGGAGTGTGTGTGTGTTGATTCTCTCTGTACTGTCGGGGGGAGTGTGTGTGTGTTGATTCTCTCTGTACTGTCGGGGGGAGTGTGTGTGTGTTGATTCTCTCTGTACTGTCGGGGGGAGTGTGTGTGTGTTGATTCTCTCTGTACTGTCGGGGGGAGTGTGTGTGTGTTGATTCTCTCTCTGTACTGTCGGGGGGAGTGTGTGTGTGTTGATTCTCTCTGTACTGTCGGGGGGGAGTGTGTGTGTGTTGATTCTCTCTGTACTGTCGGGGGGAGTGTGTGTGTGTTGATTCTCTCTCTGTACTGTCGGGGGGGAGTGTGTGTGTGTTGATTCTCTCTCTGTACTGTCGGGGGGAGTGTGTGTGTGTTGATTCTCTCTCTGTACTGTCGGGGGGAGTGTGTGTGTGTTGATTCTCTCTCTGTACTGTCGGGGGGAGTGTGTGTGTGTTGATTCTCTCTGTACTGTCGGGGGGGAGTGTGTGTGTGTTGATTCTCTCTCTGTACTGTCGGGGGGAGTGTGTGTGTGTTGATTCTCTCTCTGTACTGTCGGGGGGGAGTGTGTGTGTGTTGATTCTCTCTGTACTGTCGGGGGGAGTGTGTGTGTGTTGATTCTCTCTGTACTGTCGGGGGGAGTGTGTGTGTGTTGATTCTCTCTGTACTGTCGGGGGGAGTGTGTGTGTGTTGATTCTCTCTGTACTGTCGGGGGGGAGTGTGTGTGTGTTGATTCTCTCTGTACTGTCGGGGGGGAGTGTGTGTGTGTTGATTCTCTCTCTGT